>NC_068405.1:24619854-24689854 GCF_023724105.1 Carassius gibelio | reverse complement strand
ATCCCTCACAGAAGATTGATTGGCAGTAAACAGACGCTTGTTGTTCTGCAGGGATGGTGGAGGAGTATCTGCTGCCGTATCACGAGCTGGTCCCGACCGACCCGTCCTACGAGGACATGAGGGAGGTGGTGTGTGTCAAGAGACAGAGACCCTCGTTCCCCAACCGCTGGAGCAGCGACGAGGCAGGCTGTGTTTTCTCTCATGTTCTGTGTGAGCATGTTGTACTGTATGAAGCTGACCTGTGTGTTTGTGTGTCCAGTGTCTGCGGCAGATGGGCAAACTGATGACCGAGTGCTGGGCTCACAATCCTGCATCCCGTCTGACCGCCCTGCGGGTGAAGAAGACGCTCGCCAAGATGTCCGAGTCTCAGGACATCAAACTGTGAGACGAGCGTCGCTCCGTCCCGAGGGCTTTATCCTGCTTTCTGTGAAAGTTTATTCAAGCCGCTCACGGGACAGAGAAACACCGCCCCCTGCAGGACACCACGGGTCACACTCCTTCAGATAGACACTGAACACCCATGCAACTCACTCTCAAGAAAGCAGACAAACCACTCAAATGTATTTTCCAACTCACACAACATTACAAATGAAGCTTTTTCCTTCATGGTTTCCAGAAGAATTCATCCAGTCGTTTCCTCACTCCTCGTATGAATAAAAATGAATGTACATATTGAATGGCATGAGTTAAAGAGGAACGTTTTGGTGCGTTACATCAATGTTTGTACAGGATGTTTTCTTTCATGTTGCCTTGTGCCTTATTTAACACACATGTAAAAGTCTAATATTTCCTAGTTCTATGTAAATGCAGTGATAAATAGTGTTTAACATTCCCGTCCCTTTAATAAAATGAAGGTCTGACATGCTCTGTGCTATTTCTTTCTTTCTTACAAGGAAACAGCAACATTTTCATGTTGTAAATTGAAAATAGTAAAAAAAAACACTTCCTTTTTTTTTAGCTACACCTGTTTTCACTTACTTCTCAAAGTTTTTTTGCATGTTTAAGAAATTAAGCCATCATTTAATATATTGCCTTTGCGTAAAATACTCAATCCTTAGCACTTCTGATAAAAAGTATGTTAATTTAGACAGATTCAACTTTTGCAGTGCTGAAACAAAAATGCATAAAGAATAAATATACAAAAAAAAAGTTTTTTAATTTAAAAAAAATGACAAATTTTTTTTTATGACTTTTGATATTCGCATATAAACACGTAATAACGACGACGCACTCCAAATCAGTGTTGCATATAAATATAATTTATTGCTTGTTTAAAAATTCTTTCTTACATTTTGTACAGAAACTTCACAGAGGAGATGCAAGCGTTTGCGAATTACGTCATGAACGTGCCATAAAAGAATAAGTAACATCCTCACTATAAATATAATAATCGTATGATAACTATGGAAAGCGGCTGCTAGCGGTTTTAAACGTGTATAATTTGCTTTATAAAGGATGCAGATTTTGCATAGACAGCTTTAGAAATCTGGACAAGAGAATGAAGGTGAAGTACAAACACTCGAATGGCTATTAGTGAAGTTGGTCTCTGTACACTTTGTGTTTTACCGCATGCATCCATCCATCCGTTCATCACTCGCTCCGCTGCCGTCCGTCTGATGAAATCACAACGATTGGCCTTCAGCTGAAGAATCAGAGACAGAGCTCTTCAGAAACAACGTTCTGTGAATCCTGGCCAGTAAAGTTTATTCCTGAAACGCGTCCAGAAATTCACGATCACGCATAAGTTGCGAAGCAAGAGGGTGAACGTTTAACAAAACGGCGCTCAAAGATATCCGCTTGTCCATTTTCCCTCTAAATTTTGATTACACACAGATCACTATGCAACGAAACAATTAATAATCAAAAGAAAACGGAAGAATAACACTGTTAAACTTTACAGTTCAGATGTATATTTACAGGAGGCTGGACAGACGTGTAGTTACAGGCTCAGTCCACTGGGTGGCGCAAGAAACACTGAGACGCCGAGAGAAAAACGGAATATAAATAAAGGCATTTCTCAACAGATTGATAGAAAGTAACCTCCGAGCTGCCACGAGTCACGTGACGTCTAGTCAGAGGTCCAGTATTTGGACACAGAAGTCATGTTTCCTAAGAAACTGATTGGGATGGGAGTGTGGAGCGTGTGTGCCGCGCTCACAGTGATCCACTGGGACTCCTGGGAAGGACGGGTGTCAGTGCTCGGCGCTCATGATGTTCTCGTGGCGTCCCATCTCCTCCAGAACCGCGGCCAGACGGTTCAGATTGCCGTCGGGGAAGTGCTGCGCCTCCCACAGGTCCAGGATCACGCCGGTCGGACTCGACTTGGTGGCGAAGTAGTTGAGATACCTGCGGAGCGACAGATGAGACGTGTGACTGACAGGGACATCAACACCAACCAGTCTCATGAAATCCCATTGTGCTCTGCATAAAAATATTTGGGTCATATATACCAGTGATTTCATGTAAACGTCTTCAAGCATGTAAAGTGTCAGACGTAATGATGTTTTAAACTCTACTTATGAGATTGTGAAGGTTTGGTTTGTTTATTTGGTTCAACGATCCGCTGCTCCGACACATTTACACAGAAAACACAGCAGGAGAGGATGCTGGGAAAACTGACAAATACAGGCAGACTGAGAGAGCAGGGGAGGGGCAACACCGCTGGCAGCTCGGCATGCTGGGATAGATGAGATGCCCCTGCTGAGACGAGTGCAAACACAGAAAACCACTGCAGGACGTCATGTGACCTTATCACTGTTTATTACACGATTAAACCAGCAGTGATAAACTATTAATGTGCACTGAAATATGAACACTAACTAAATCTGACTTTAAATGGTCAAACAGAAACAGCCAATCAGAGATGAGGCTGCAGTGTGATTGACACTTACATTAACCAACCACAGCAGACTTTCTGATTTTTTTGTTAAAATGTGTTGATTAGGCAGATGGGACTTTTGTGGTGTTAAACTAAAAAATTCAATACAATAAAATATATATATTTTTAAATTATTCAAACAAAAGGAAAATGAAAAAAAAAAAAAAATTTTCAGTAAAATAAAATGCAATTAAAAATATAAGTAAAAATGTAAAACATTAAAACAAACAAAATACAGTTTATACAAAAAAAAAAAAAAAAAAAAAAAAAAAATAGTAACTTGCTATAGTATAAGAGTGAATGTCTCGGACCTGTCCAGGTTGAGTTTGTGCGCCAGCATCCTCCAGTCGTTCCCGCGCGTCTGTGGAGCGTCCAGACTCCCGCACAGCTTCTGCCGGATGGACAGAGGGATCCGGAAGGCGTTGGGACCCACCAGTGTGGTGATGTTACTGGCCGGATCCAGAAGAGACGTGTCGATGCACTGAGAGTCCTGAGCACACACGCACACACACACACACACACACACACACACACACACACACACACACCTTCTGATCAGAGCGCAACAATGCTTTCTTTAAGGACAGTTAATAATCCATCCATCCATCATCTATCCATCCATCTATCCATCTATCTATCTATCCATAAATCTCTCCATCCATCATCTATCCATCTATCTCTCCAGCCATCCATCCATCATCTATCTCTCCATCCATCCATCATCTATCTCTCCATCCATCCATCCATCCATCCATCCATCTATCCATCATCCATCTCTCATCCATCTATCATCCATCCATCTCTCCATCCATCTATACATCATCCATCCATCTATACATCATCCATCCATCTATCCATCATCCATCCATCAATCATCTATCTCTCCATCCATCTATCTCTCCATCCATCTATCCGTCTAACATGAAACAAATTCTCAAAATATTTTTTTATTATTTATACAATCAAAAAGTATACTGTTTATAATACATAAATACATCAAAACCTAGGATAATAAGCATAAATATATATAAATATTTGTCAGAATATTTATATAAATGTCAAATACTATTTATAATAAATAGTAATACATAAAAAATATTTGTCTGAATATTTAACATTTATAAAAAATGTTTATACTGTTTATAATAAATTTCTTTCAAAAACTTTAAAAGATTTGTTAAAAAGGTAAAACAATTATCAATTATTTAAAACTTGTTTCTCTATAAATAATGATTTAGAATTTTGTTGAACCAAATAAATCATCAAATGTGTTCAAGAGATGCACTTGTTTTAGCCAAGAGTTCAAAGCTTTTTTAATAATTTAGTATTTTATCATTTACATTTTGCTTTCATTTTTATACATTTTTGCATTTGCTGTTTTTATAATGTCTACTTAGTTCTTATTTTTTTTTATTTAGTAGTCACCAGTGTTGTGGGTAACGCAAAGTACAAAGTTACAAAGTAACGCGTTAGAGTACTCTAATTACTTTTTTCCTGAAATGGGTAACTTAACGCGTTAGTTTCGTGCGTAAGTAATCAGTAACTTCGTTATTTTAAAAAAAAAGTAATCCGTTATTTTAAGGAAAGGAAAATCCCGACTGCAGCCTGCTTTTTGTCAGACAGTAGTCCTAGGTCTACTGTGCCACCTGCGGATGTATCAGCGGAGCCGAAGCTCTGTGATCGTAAAGTCAATGGCTGTGATGCGTCTGTGCCCTGCGCCTGACCCTGTGTGTGTGTGTGTGTGTGTGGGGGTTTTTTTTTTCGAACTCCCGGCAAGATGGCAGAGAGGACAGCGTTTGGTTTATGGAAGTACGCACATTATTTTCAATGTGTCAACGAAAAAGAAAAGAACATAACGGTAAAATGCACACTCTGCTTTGGTGAAAAGCTTCTGTCGCCAAAAATTCTACCTCAAATTTAACGCTACGTTTTAATCACTACTTTGAAGAGTAAATGTAAGAGGACTGTGTTAAAGCGAATTTAGGCTTGTGACTGTGAGTGACACTTTAATAATAATTAGTTCGGCTATTAAGCGATTTGTCATTTGCCTGTGTGGCGGTGAAGGATTTAATTCGGTTTGTTATCATTTTTGTTTGACAGGCAGCTGTTAATTTCTGTTAGATCATTGGCTGGCTGGTTGTTCATCATTTCTAAATGGATTTAAATCTGCAAGCCTGTTTAAGGGTGTGTTTACAAGTAAGCATACTTGTTCTTTGATAACTGCATTATTTAAAGTTAAAGAAAAATCAGGAGTTTTCTTGTGGTGCTCATAATATACAGTAGCCTAGGCTACCCGGGCTGGGTAGGTGCGACCGTGCGAATTTTGATTAATAATATGTTCTGTGATAATAAATAAATAAAACGCCATGTGGAATAGCCGACTGCTGACTGTCTTTCCTGTTATTGTTATCCTGCAGTGTTAATTTAGTCGGATGACTGACGTTATTCATTGTCGGGAGTCACGACTTCTAGGTGCATTTAAAGGGGCCGGGGGCTGTGTCTGTCATGTGTGAGCCACTGCAAACTGCTTTTAATTTTTGGTAACGCATGAGTACTCTAACGCGTTACTTTTATGAATAGGTAACGCTGTATCATAACTGATTACTTTTAATTGATGGTAACGTTGTAACCTAACTAACTACTTTCCAAAGTAACTATACCCAACACTGGTAGTCACATATTAGTTATACATATTTAATGCATAACATTATGATATTCTTTAAAAATCATGAGAACATTTAAAGTGAGGGTTCATTTCAGACCAATAGTTGCAGGCTGCAGCTTAAAAAACAACAACAATAAAAACATTCTTAAATTCTAGAAAGGCTCTTACGAGTTGCATGTTATGGTTATTAAACAGTAGTTTTGAAAACCATCAAAACGACACAATATCCTTGTGATGTATTCATTTGAATCTACAGGTTAATGAAAGTTTACTGCCTCTGTACAAGGCTCTCTTTTAATTGGTTCTAGTTGCAGGTAATAATCCAGCTCTCAGTGTGTGTGTGTGTGTGTGTGTGTGTGTGCGTGACTGACCTCAGACAGCGTGGTGTTGAGCTGGAAGATCTGTCCTTCTCCCTCCACCTGACGCACACACAGCTTGCAGCAGAGCTCCAGTGTGGAGGAGCTGAAGCGCTCCAGAGTGAAGACACAGTGCAGGTTCCTCTGAGAGCTGCTCCACACCTGCTGGAACGCCAGCTCCTGACACACACACACACACACACAATACATCCAGCTCATTAATATATATATACTGTGACCCTGGAGCACAAAACCAGTCACCAGGGACCACTGTCTTGAATTGAGATGAATGCATCATCTGAAGCTGAATAAATGATCTCTCCAGTGATGTGTGGTTTGTGAGGAGAAGACAATATTTGTCTGAGACACAACTATTAGAAAATCTGGAATCTGAGGGAGACAAAAACATCTAAATATCGAGAAAATCATCTTTAAAGTTGTTCAAATGAATTCTTAGCAATGCATATTACTAATCAAACATGAAGTTTTAATATATTTACTGTAGGAGATTTACTAAATATCTTCATGAACATGATCTTTACTTAATATCCTCATGATTTCAGGCATAAAAGAGAAATGTATAATTGTGACTCATACAATGTATCGTTGTCTATTGCTACAAATATACCCCAGAGACTTGAGACTGCTTCGGTGCATACATATATACATTTACTATGAATAACTATATTGTGAAAAATTAACATGAAAATATTTTAACACTGTTAACACACTGGTCCCAGACCTGTACGTCATCTTACACTGCATCATGTTTGTCAACAGTCAGCTGTATGAAGAGAAACACGTTTACAAATGCAGTTATGCCCTAAACCTCAAGATACTGGAGCAAAATATTGGCTCAAACTGTACATGCTCTTGCCCCTGTGTGTGTGTGTGTGTGTGCAAGCTTACATGCATGTGTGTGTGTTTTAGTGAATGTGTTGTTCAGTGTGTGTGTACCTGGTATTTGGCGATGAGTTTGCTCTTCCAGAGAGTGTGTGGGACGTCGTGCAGAGACAGACGCAGGTTGTGTGTGCTGTCTTTAAAGTTCAGAGACTTGGGTTCGTCCAGCAGCTTCCCTCCCATCTGCTTCTCCATCTGAAGCACCTCCTGACGGACACACACACACACACAGGAAGTCCGTCAGCGCTCAGCAGGAACACACACGTCACACTGTAGCGGTTCTGCGGCGGCTTCAGTGTCCAGGCCTCACAGAAATCAGATTCATATCATTGTTTATACTGAGATGATGCTGTGGCGTGCCTGCTGACACCTACACTACATCTGCTGCTGACACCCGCCCACACACACACACACACACACACACACTCTCAGTGTTGATGAAGCGACTGTGAAACTTCAGTTAAAGGCTGCTCATGGTTTCAAGTAAATAAACAAGTCGTGCCGAACTTTTAAAGTCAATAGAGTTCAGCTACAAACTATCAGCAGAAACAAGTTCACTTTAACAAAAATAAGTTGTTCACATTCTTAGTTAACTAATATTCTTTTCACTTTGATTTGATTGAGACTTCGTCGGTGAACTTGTATAACAAATCTTCCTGTGTGACTAAAGAGAACCAGCCTGAGCTTCGTGAAGCTGCGTGATCAAACCTTGAGCGCGTCCTGCGTGTCGTCCAGACAGTAGACTCTGATGTTGTACTCCAGGACGGTGCAGCTGACCGGACCGAAGATGGCCAGCTTCAGTCTCTTAGCGGCGGCGGCGCTGACCGACTGACCCACCAGACAGTACGTGCCCAGCGTCTCCGTCAGGATGTGACACGCTTCCTCGTCCATCTGGATGTAGCAGGGAGTGGTGAAGTTCTCCTCGCCCACCACCACCACGTCCTGCACACACACACACACACACGTTTGTTTCTGTGTAAAGTGTGTTCATCCCATAGGTGTAATGGTTTTTATTCTGTAGAAACTGTATATTCTATGGCCCTTCACCAACCCTACACCTAACCCTAACCCTCACAGGAAACTTTGTGCATTTTTACTTTCTCAAAAAAACTCATTCTGTATGATTTATAAGTGTTTTGAAAAATGGGGACATGGGTTATGTCCTCATAAGAACCCTCTCCTTGTAATACCTGTGTCATACCCATGTCATTATACACACACACACACACACTCTCAATCTCACTCACACACACACACACACACACACACACTCACACAAACACACACACACAACAAACACTCAAAGACACACACACACACACATATGAGAAATACATTTATGTTAATGTTTGTATAAGACTAACTATATTATAATATGATCATCATATATAATATACAAATAATTATTCATTTTATATTATTATATAATAATATATCATAATATTTCATATAATAATAATGTATATAGCCAATACTATAAATTACCATTAAATTTAATTTTAGAAGAAAATACAAAACTCTCTCTCTATATTTATAACATTTCACTAAAACCTATCCTTTATCTCTGTGAAACAGACCACTACAGATTATTGTTTTACTTGTACTTTAATGGTTTATATTATTATCATTTCTGATGTTTCCACTCAGATTGGCCACCAGCAGTGTGTGTAAAGAGCAGCTATATCTGTGCAGTCAGTCTGTGTGTGTTTATGTGACCTCTGACCTCACGCTCATGCTGCTCTGTGACCTCTGACCTCACGCTCATGCTGGTCTGAGTGTGTCTGTAATCCTGACGCTCGCACCAGCTCCACACTGTCATTAATGTCATCCCATTACAGACGAGAGAAAAGGAATTAAAATAGTTTATCGCCGGCTTGGCTGTTAAACAGCTCTGTTATGACTGGCCGTTAGCTGAACGGATCCTGAGGGAGCGCGGGATCTGAGTGTTAGCGATAATTAGCAAACAGGACGGAAAACTGGGCTAATGCCTCCAGAATGATTTATTTACTCCAGCTCTCAGTCGAGCTCGTCTCTCAATAACACAACCCAGACACAGACACAAACTCAGTTTCAATGATAACATACTATATAACATGAACATACTTCGATTCTATTACAGGATTAATATATTATATAAAATATGATATATAAAATATTTGCTTTTAAAAAATTTATGTATATTTATATATATATAAAATATAAAATTATATATATATATAATATATACTATTTTTGTTATACAATTCTAGATTTTTAACACTGCATTTTTGATTAGGTGATGTGATTGCTATTAATGTTACCATTGAATAGATTTATGGAAATGTCAAATTTATGTTTATGTACATTTATTTTTTAATATATTTTTAAAGCCAATGCAGCATTTTCTCATCACAGCCGATGCGCTCGTCAAATTCATGCAAGTTTCTCTCTTTATTGGAAAATAGACTCCAGAAAAAACAGTGAATTCATAAGAGAAAAACAGAAATGCTCTAAAAATGAAACACATTTTGTGAAGAGCGCTCGGCAAACACATCAAATCAAAGAGTCGGCCACGCTCAGCGTGATGCGAGTGGAAATATAATATTTACAGTGCAGAGAAATGAATGTGGAAATGACTGGTCTCTCGTAAGGATGGAGATGTATTTTGAAACGGCACATTATTGGTGGGAAAGCAGTATTTACGAGCCATGTGAGATCAAGCACACTCATCATCGTCTCCACAAACACACAGATATGATTGTGCTGCGCCTGTCAGACTGAGATGCAATCGATGGTTATTTCTTTGTTTAAAGGTCCAGTCACAGATGTGGCGTTATTGTCTGAGTATCTATCACAGTCACATCCTTCAGTAACAGCATATTCCTCAAACACTGAGAACAACAACGTGTGAGGAATATTCACTACTGCACAAACCTGGAAATACAGACCTTTGCAAAAGTAATAATCTCATCGCTTAAAGGAAAAGTGCAACCAAAAATGCTAAATATGTCACTGATGTTCTGCATGTTCTGAATGATGTTTTAATGCAGTAACCAGCAGACGAAAAATAGGACAAAAACATGTATCATTAAGTCATATGACTTATGAAATTTAAGTTGTTTTTTATTAAGTGCATGAAAGTGCATTGCATAAATTAATGTGGAACACCGAATTTGAATATCCATGAGTGATGTGGTTTCATTAAAAGGGTGAGTCCCCAAAAAACACTATACTTGTATCAAGTCATATGCATTTGTTTTAACTACCTGGAGTTTAAGTCATTATGCACTAAGTGCAGGAACATGCTTCATGCATTGAATAAATGAATGAAGAACACCAATTTTTTATATGCATGAGTCATAAGGATTAATCAATAGGTTGATTCCTCAAAAAACACTATAAATCTATCAATTCATATGACTCAAGTTCTTATGCATTAAGTGAATGAACATGCAATGCATAAATGAATGCATAATATCAAATTTGAACAATTATGACTGTGCATGAGTCATATGAATTAATTAATAGACTGATTCACAAAAGGCAACAAATGTGTCAAGTCATTTGATTTTTGGTTTTATGAATGGAACAGTAGGTTAATTAGCAAAAAAACACTATCAATCTATCAAGTCATATGATTTGATGTTTTAACAAACTGAAATTGAATTCATTATGCATTATGTGCATGAAAATGCATTGCATAATTGAATCCATAACATTTGAATATGCATTAGCCATACAGATTCATTTATAGACTGATTCCCAAATTTGTGTTTTTTAAATGAAAGAAACAGAAATTCAAGTCATTATGCTTTACATGCATGAAAATGTGTTGGATAAATGAATGCAGCACACCTCATTTGAATATGCAGGAGCGTGCATGAGTCATATGGATTATGGTTATGATACTTTAATGCAGTTTTTGTGTAATTTTCAGGAGCTTGACAGCATCCACCTCCACTCGATTTCAGTTTTGGGTCAACTATTCCTTTCAGCCCTCATTTAATCCTGATACCCTCTTTTTTGTGCATTTGCTGACCAGGTCAGAGCTGCTTTCCTGCGTGTGACCTGACGGGAAATTTAAAATCTTTTTAAATCAAATCTGCACTTAATTTATAATCAAACAGAAGAATGCTTCTGAAGAAAACAAACATGCATTTTTCTCTGGATCAGATTATGCATGCACACAGGGACCGAGCGTGTGAACAACGGGCCACAGAGTCTCTGGGCAACAGGAAGTGCTCATTATTTCAGGCCAAAGAGAGCCAGAGATGGAGGGAAGAGCGCAGGACGAAATCCATTTGACAAGAGTTTATCTCATCTGAAGACAACAGGACGGCTCTCCTCGTGAGCAGCTGAAGGAGATCCAAGACTATTTCATGTTTGATAAGAGGAGACAAGGTCACAGACTGTTGCTAAGCAGCTCAAGAGCAGCGCGGCTCTCTCTCTGTGTGTGTGTGTGTGTGTGTGAGTGTGTGTGTGTGAGCGCTGACACCAGAGATAAACACACTGCTGGTAAGACTCTTATTATAACTATAAATATAAAATATCTGCACATTCACAGTGAGAATAATTGGTCTGCTCAGTGTTTTAGTATTTGTATTTTTTCATCTACTTTTATCATTTTTTCTTTTTAATGTTTAATATTTTAAGGGTTTATCTTTTTTATTTCAATTTAATTTTAGTCATTTTAAGCATAACATTTTTAATGGTCATTTAAGTTTAAGTTGGATTAAGTTATTCATATAATATTTGCTCTATACTTTAATTTATTTCAGCTTTATTTTAATAACAGAAACTTGTTACCATTTTATTTGTTATGATATCATATATTATATTTAAAGATTTTAAGTCAGTGTTTTATAGACATTTCAGTAAGACTGTTTATGGACAAAACACACATATATATATATATATATATATATAATTTGTTTTTTTTTTCATTGATAACATTTTTACAAATGTTTTTACTGTAACAATAACAACACTTGGTTAATCAGGGTATCAGGATGCACCACAGTGTTCTATGAAGTGCATCTGAATACTGCGGTAAATGACTGCGGAGCTCATTCAGTGTCAGCGTCTGACTGTAGTGTGCTGTGAGTGTGATGTAATGAGGGCTGTGAGCGAGCTGTTCTGGGAGTGTAATGAGCTGGCCAGCGTGGTGCAGTGTGTGATGATAATAACAGGCCGAGCGGAGGAGAGTTCACACTCGCTCAGATGACCAAATGACAGGCCGGCGGGGGGCTAGTTTGTGCTGAGTGTGAGTCGTGACAGATGTCTGATATCCAGCTGGACACGTCCGGATCTCTGCAGGGCGCCGCATGCATGACGCATGTAAACACACACACACACACGTCTGACCTCCAGTTGATCAGTCCACCAACCACAGTCACAACACACACGCTATTAATAGAGAAACCTGTGCAACACGTCTGCTGCAGAAACGAGACTCGTTTTATTAATACTTTGAGTTTTTATAGTTTATTTTGTATTTTTATTCTATATTTGATCATTTTTAAGAATATGTCTATATGGTTTATTTTTTAACCCTTTATTTTGATAGTCCACTTTAGACATTCCACTAACTACAAGTAACTTTACAACATTTTTTTTTTTTTTACAAGTATATATTTACTCCTAATCTGATGTGTGTTCAGGGTTCACACACGTCATTTTTCCAGGGATTCAGGGTGAGCAGATTTGAGTGTGTCTGGCCCCGCCCACTCACCTCCCACTGGCCCTGCTGTGATTGGCTCCTGAGCTGAATGAGCCAGTCCTCGCTGTCGGCCTCGGCGCAGTGGTGCATGGTGATGATGACGGGTCGAGTCAGGAGAGCCCCAGGAGGACCACAGCTGACCACTGGACTCAGGACCGTCTCCTGTGTGTCGTCCACCTGCGGCCTGGACACACACACACACACACACACACACACACACACACACACACACACATCATCAGCACCTATGGATCTCCACTTGCTCAGACAGGCTTTAACACACACTTCTACTAAATCTCCTAAACTAACGATACCGTCCGCTGGTGTGGACGCTAATATCGTTATCTTTATAGTCTTCATGCTTGGTTTGAATGGGGCTTAATTCTTGCATAAAATAATAGTATTCAATAGTAATTTGTAATTTCAAAGTTTAATTAAAAAAAAAACCTGATAGTTCCGCTCCTTGATTCTGATTGGCTGAGCCGTGTTCAAAGCTGTTGTGAAATACTCTACAAAGTAACAAACACCTTTGTTTACTTCAGTGTGTTGCTCGGCAACCACTTTGTTGCAACCACAACTGATTCTGAGGAGCTGCATATTTTTATTATCATTACACTTTATTTTGCTATGAAAACATTTAAGGTTTTAAGTTTAAGTTAATTATGTACCATATATTTTTATTTATTTAATCAATTTCTACACTGATTAATAACAACACTGATACTTTTCTTTACATTTTGCCTTTTTGTATATTTCATATTTTTTTATTTATTGATTAGTTAACTAAATATAACAAAATAATTAAAAAATTACAAATTATAATGCTGCCTTGTAAAGTTATTTTCTCTTCCTTATTTTATTTCAATTAACATTTAAGCCTTTTTTGTTATGAACTAAAACTTTTTTTTTTAATATAGTTTTATTTTTGATTAACAATAATAAGCCTGGTTTTTCCTTTCAATGAAAATAGCTGCTTAAGTCTTAGCTATTTAAAAAAAATAAAAAATTGAATGTTTTTATATTTCCCAATTTAATTCATATTAGTTTAATATTTCAGTAATTCATTATCAAAAAAAAAACCTGATAATCTGAGCACATTTTACATAACACTATTTCTAATTCAAAATGTAATGTGCTACTTGCTGTTTGTATTTAATTGTATAATTTACTAGCAATTTCTGAGAGAAAGTTGTTTCCACACCACACTTGTGTGTATAACAGTTTGTATTTGATGTATACAGTAGCAGTCGACTGCATGACTCTGGACTCATCTGAGCAGCTTCATGAAGAGCTGAGCGATGAAAGAGCTGTGTTTGTGTGTGAGGTTCAGACTCAGAATCCCCTCGTTAGGACGTTTCTCAGAGCAGAGCAGACGTTTACCTCATGCTCTCCTTCCTGTGAACCGTCACGTACATCTCATAGACACGGCCCTGAGGGATGGCCCCCGCTGGCACCAACAAGCTCACGCCTGCGGAGACACACACACACACACACACACACACACACACACACACCGTCAGTATGCCATCCCATGACCCCTGTGACCTCTGTGACCCGTGTGTGACGTTGTGACAGAAACAACATACAAAATATGACACTGATAATCTCAGGTAATGATTATGTGCTTTATTCAATGTTAAAAGTGTCTAATATGAGTTTGAATATTATTTTGCGTGATCTTTACAGCCATAGTGAAAGCAAAAATAGATATTTTACATCAGATCTTGAAAATAAATTTAAGCCAACTTGTACGTTAAAGAGGTGAACTCACAGCATCACTGATTATAACGAGATATATTGTATTTTAATGCATTGCGCCGTGCTGCTCGAGTCCGGTGCAGATAAGAAATAAGATAATGTAGGTTCCTAATGCTAAGTTTATGTCTATTCATGCCACAATATTTGAAATTAATGCGGGTCCATCTTTTTTCACTCACGGGACCTTGCTATTAATACAAATAATAAATAATTGCTACTAAAAATCTAATAAAAACAATACATTTTTATCTCATATAATAAAAAAAATAAATAAAAAATACTACTTTTAATACTATAATAATAATGCATTCCAGCTCAATTAATTATATATTATGTATTTATACATATAAAAAATATAAATAACTATTATATATAACAAAAACAATATTTTATCATTTGAAATAAATTATTTTATTGGTATTAATTTCTTTTTGATGGCTAGATCTGAATTTCTGAGTACCAATAAACTCCCACATGCGGACACAGTTAACGAGGCGTGGGAAATCATCGCTTCGCTTTCCTCGGGGAATAGTGATGAAGTGCTGCTGTATGGCTGGTTATGAATGACTGTCCGGCGTCAGACGGAGAATGATGCTCCTAATCCTGTTATATATGTCAGCGGTCGTGCTAAGTCACTTTGAACACTGCTTCTGGCTAATTTATGAGCCTCTCGCGGGAGCTGTAACACTCACGAGGAGCGTTCAGAGAGATGCACTGAGCTGAGAGCACACTGCCATCATTCACACAAACACACAGAGACTACACATGCATGTGTCTGACTGAGTGTAATATAACTAAACTGCTGCATCGCAAGGCAAACTGTCACCAGGTCACACAAGAAATATATAATTTGTATTAAAGAAATTTAGTCTCATTATTATATATGATAATTTAAGCAGTACATTTAATTGTATTTATTATTATTAGTATCATCATTATGTTGTTGTTTCACTTACATGTATTTAATTTATTATTTCAGTTCATTAAAGGTAAATATATTACATATAAATGGCACTATTAATATTAATTATTAATGCTAATAATAAAAGCACAAATGCACATTGTTAGTTCATGATAGCTCAGGTCCATTCAATAATACAAGATAAAACATTTGATTTTAATAATGTATAATACATTATAAAGTTAACATTACCTATTCTATAAATGCTTGACATATTCTGTATTACAGTGTAATTATGCATTGAGTGCTACATGTATGCATTATAAATTAAGCTTTTTTAATTATTTAGTCTTTCATTTATTTTGATTTTTTTATTTATTTATTTATAGGTATGGGAATATGGGAACAATATTGTTTCCATATTCTCCTGTTTTTTTTTTTATCCTATCCTTTGTATCCTAAATAAGCAAGCCTTACTGTAAATTTTTTTTTTCATATCGCAATATATATAGACGGAAAAACTAAATATTGCAATGGGAGTTTTTTCAAATATCGTGCAGACCTAAAATAAATATTTTGTTTTACATAACTAATTTAATATGTTTTAATAAATATATAATTGTTATGAATTACATTTTCTTACATTACAATAATGAGAATTTGAAATGTGTTTTATTGTCATAAAAATTTGTTTTCTTATATTTTATATATAATGTAACACTGGAGTAAAACATGAGCCGGACATGTTTTAACAGGTTTGTGAGAGTTTGTGCTTTATTTACAAAAAAGCAAAAACTGCACTATTTATATAGTAATAATAATAATTATTATAATAATACCAACAGTAATAATAAATGTTGAGATTACCACATTCTAATAGTAACCCTATGAAATCTGTTTAATTCCATTTTATTTCCAAATTGCGATATTTTATTTTTTTGGATTCTGTTTTTTCCATTTAAAATTTTTCCTCCACTCCTTTTTAATAGTTAAACTGAAGTTTATTAATCATAAAGCAAGCCTAATAATTTGAAATCATGAAACTTATACATTTTTACATCAATTTAATAAAAGTTAAACAAAACTTACATGATTAGGGGAAATGTTTTTTTTTTCTCACCATATTTTTTTTATAGTTACCAAATTCTGTTTAAGCATGTCTAATTATTTAGAAATAAGAAGTAAGAGTATCTAATGAATAAGTACTAGGATCACATAATAAGTACTAGGTTCCTGGAAATACATACTAGTATCTCAGAAATAAGTTCTAGTATTAAATATATAAGTACTAATATCACATAAATAAGTACTGGTATCTAATGAATAAGTATTAGTATTACAAAAAAGTACTAGTCTCTAATAAATAACTACTAGTTCCTAAAAATAACTACTAGTATCTAAAGAATAAGTATTAATTTAACAGACAAAAGTACTAGTATCTCATAAGTGCCAATATCTAATAAATAAAAACTAGTATGTAATAAATAAGTAGTATCCTCTAATAAACATGAAGAATAAGCACTAGTAATAGAACAGATACTATTAGCTAAAAAAAAAACAAGTTGAAAAAAATAGTAAATGAATATAGATAGTAGTAAGTTTTATAGATTAAATGTTAAAACGGCTTGCCATACAGTCTTTAGTGTGTGTTTATGGGTCAAGGCTGTATTTTTCTGTCACACCAGCAACTAGAAGCCACAGATCTGTACTGACCTGAGTTGGGGACGATCAGATGGCCCCCGAGAGCATTGAAGGAGCCAAAGGCTGTGCACGAGGGGTCCCAGGAGCGCACCAGCGTCTGTGTGCGGCGGCTGATGGTGTCGCTGTCGATCAGCGCATGCGGGAGTTTGGGGGAGAGTTTGGACGAGATGTCAGACAGGTCCTCCTGCGGCGTCACCAGACCGGACGAGTTGTACACCTTGATCTTCAGGTTGGGCAGCGGGTCCAGCAGGGGAGAGTTGGTCATGGGGATCTTATCAGAGACGTCGTGTAGAGCGTAAACCGGACCTCTGTACATGGCAGCAGCTGAGGTCAGGTCCGGAGGAGCCGTGAGCAGATCCGCTACACACACAAATAACACAGATCTCACACATCTTAATCTGAGCTTTTACACCTTAACCAGCTGCTACAAGAGACATGTGACACAATAGCTATGCTTCCATCCAGAGATTCAAATTAAACTAGACAATTGCAATTAATGTAGTTGCAAATTAACTTATAGCTAGTAGATTTTTTTTTTTAATGCATTTAGCAGACGCTTTTATCCAAAGCGACTTACATTGCATTCAGTTGTGGGATTCAAACCCACAACCTTGCGCTTGCTAAGTAATGCTCTACCACTTGAGCTACAGGAATGTTTAAAGTGCATCCACTAAAACTATTTAAAATATTTTGGTTCACTGAAATAGAGCTAAAATAAAATAAAGTGTAAATGTTAGATGAAAAATGTTGAGCGAAATTTTAAAGACAAAATTTGTACATAATGACAAAAAAAAAATGAACAAAAAATTATATGAATATATTCATGTTAGTGAAATACTATAAGGGTTTATGAAAAAATAATTAGAAATCTTGCCTCGACAATCAGCTGAAATAAGTTAAAGCATCAAAACAATAAATACATAAAGCAAAACTGAAAAATAATACTATTAATTCAAAGTAATAATAAAACGGCAAAAGCTAATAAAATTACAATTAAATTTAAATATATTATAAATATAATTTAAATATATAAAAATAAAATAAAATCAATATTAATATATTCATACAAACAAAACACAATGTATATATAAATGTATAATATAAATTAAAAACCAACTTTTTTGTTCAATTAAATATAGCTGAAATAAAATATAAATATTAGAATATAACAAATGTAAATGTTTAAGCAGTAGAATTACTAACTGAAAATAAAGAAAAACTCAAACTGAAATAAAAACTAATTAACTATGGTGGCAATAGAAAAAACGAATTTAAATTAAACTGCATATTGAAAATAAAAATGCTAAGTTCTATTAACATTATATCAATATGAATAAAATATGAAACATTGCATAAATGTATAATATTATAAGCAATATAAAAAGAGAGTTGTATTAACATTAATAATAAACTATAATAGCATAGAAATTATACTAAAATAACACTGGTGTGACGAGACATGTTGTTATTTTGGTTTCTGTTTTCGTGCCGTGATTGGCCTAAAATCTTAAAGTTCTTTGCACCAACCTGTGACATTTGTTTAGCATAAGAAGGTAAACATCACGAATGCATCTGAGGTTAATCTAGTGGCTAATATTTATTTGTGGCATGATAAAGCGCTTCTCCCTGAAGAGCTCCATATATTCAGGGGCGAACAAAGTCATCATTAGTCTTTTTCCTCGTTAGTCGCTCTCTCGTTCTGGCAGACAGCAGCGGATGGAGAGCAGATGCTGCTTTACCCTTCACAGGTACACTGATGAATATTCATGAGCGAGCGGCGAGGGGGCGGGGCCTCACCACTCATTCACACTACTGTTAAACTGACAGAGCTAATGAGACTCCATGACAGCCATCTAAAGCTATTCCTTACTGTCCAAATGACATGAAAACACAATCACAAAATTAAAGAAAAGAAGCTGATGTTCTGAATTACAGGAGATCACCTACTTCACAAATCTGACATCATTTACTCACTTTCATGTCATAATAGATAGATATTACTCAAGAACAATTATGTCTAAACAACATTGGACCCCATTCACTTTTATTATATGGACAATCTTTTCGGTTTCTCAGAATATAATGGTGTCACTTTGGAATATTTCAGGTTATACTATTAAAGTTTATTCTTATTTGTAATTATTATTTAGTATTTTTTGTTTTCATTTGAAGTTTTTTTTTAATTTAACAAATTTGACTGTCTTGCCATTTTTAAAAATATGAAATTGTATTAATTTCTTTATTGTTTATTATTTCTTTATTGTCGTTCATCAGGTTAATAACTTATTACAATTAGTTTTTAAAATAAGTTTAAAATTTAATAAAAAAGTGTTTTATTTTAATTAATTTTAATTAAGTTTTTTTTTCTTCTATAAGTAAACCTTTTTTTTTTTTTTTTTTTTTTTTTTTTTTACAGTTTTAGTTAACTATTATAACCCTGGAATAAGAAATGTGGAGTTTTACAGTTTTAAATTAATTCAATCATTTAAAAGAAAAGAAGAAATATGAAATGAAAATAAATTAACAATATATATATATATATATATATATATATATATATATATATATATATATATATATATATTTTTTTTTTTTTTTTTGTTTACCCCAGCATCAGAGAACTGTACATTTACAGTTGTGTTGTTAAATCATTCATTTATTTATTAACTAGTTTGAATGGATTCATGTGTTTTCAGAAGGGATCATCCTCTGTCTCTTGGGCAGTATATAGTTTGTGTGAGTCGACGCTGATGTGTTTTGCAGCTGGAAGTCTCTTCAGCCTAATTTCCTCAGTTTCCCCGCCGCTGTCGCTCTCGTTACTCGGGCTGATGGGTAATTAACACTCAATGTGGCAGACAGACGCAGCTAATTACAGCGTCATGATAACATGCAGATCGCTTTGACATGGAGGTGACAGGCTTTCTAACGTCCTGCGTCCTCCATCATTACACTGACACACAAACACAACACCACCAGCTCACTGACAGAAGAGTGCTGGGACTACTAGTGATCTCAATAACTAGTAGCCAGTGGGTTGGTTAGGTGAGAAGTTTTGGATCAGTAAACCCCAACCAGAAATATAATTTACTGAAAAGCAGCTATTAAAAATATCACAGACCCACCAGTCAATCTCAAACCTCTTTTGTGAGTGAATTTATTATATTTCTCTTTATGTGTCACTGTCACTGGAATGATTTTTTACTGGCATATATACTACCATTCAGTAACATTTTCTATGTTTTTGGCTGGATTTATTTGATAAAAAAATTCAGTAAAAACAGTAAAAAAATATGAAATATTATTATAATTTAAACAACTGTTTTCTGTGTGAATCTGTGTTAAAGTGTAATGTATTTCTGTGATGCACTGCTGTATTTTCAGCATCATTCCTCCAGTCTTCAGTGTCACATGATCTTCAGAAATCAGAATAATATGATGATTTACTGCTCAAGAAACATTTCTGATTATCATCAATGTTGAACACAGTCGTACTGCATGATATTTTTGTGGAAACTGTGATGCATTTTATTTTTGAATGAACAGATGAACAGAAAGAACAGTGTTTATTTCAAACAGAAATGTTCTGTAGAATTATAAATGTCTTTACTGTCACTTTTGATCAACTTCATTCATTCTTGTTGAAAAAAGTATTTAAAAAGGATATTTTAATTTTTATTATTATTGATAATATTGTTTTTATGTAAACAAAATTTTATTATGAATAAAAAAATTACATAATAATAATAATAAATTGACCAGTTCAGTGACTACTTAGATTATTATTAGTCAAATTATAAATTTTTAGTATGTAAAAACCACACTCCTAGAGATATAAAAAATGCATAATTTGACATAATAATAAAACCAATAATTAATTGACTAGTTGGATGACTACTTAGATTAATATAATTTGTCAAATTAATATATTTTTCAAACACTACTGTTAAAAAAATATATTAAAAAAATTACTACTACAAATAAATTATCAGCAAAAAAATAAAAGGAAACAGTTTTCCCTCAAACTTCTATTTTGCTGCACCATGATGGTTAAGTTTAGGAATGAGGTGGATTAAGGAATCTAAAATAAGGTCACATTAAAGTGTGAAGACATTAATATGTGCTTCATAAACAACTAATATGCTAGTAATATGGATGCTAATCAGCAGTTAGTAAGTAGTGAGTATAAAGAGTTGAGTGAGATCCGGGTCTGGTACCTGTGCGTGCCGTCTTGATGTTGACCGGCTGGAAGCCTCCGTTGAGCGCCGACGAGTCCATGATGTCCGAGTCGAAGTCTCTGTGGTTCTTCCTGTAGACGAACAGCGCCACGATGACGGAGATGACCAAACACATGATGACGGCGATGACTATGCCCACGTACAGAGCCACATCATCAGTGCTGGGGGCCGCTGGACACACACACACACACACACACATTACAACTGTGTCAAATTAGGAGGAGATTCTCTCTGCGGTACAATATCAGTCCTCACTGATGTTAAAGCAATGAGCCCCAAGAAGCCGTGGTTTACGGTGAATTTATAACAGCTAAGGGGCGTTGTTAGGCACGACGTGAAGCTTTAATAAAACGGTTATTCCACATACATAGCACGGTTTCACTGAATAAAACGGAGCAAATAAAGTGTAATGATATTAATAAGAATAGTGTAAACAATGCAGCTCCTCAGAAACAGTTGTGGTTGCAACAAACTGGTTGCCAAGCAACACACAGAAGTAAACAAAGGTGTTTGTTACTTTGTAAAGTCATTTAGAACAGCTCAGCCAATCAGAATCAAGGAGCGGAACTCTCCGTTTTATAATAACTCCTCTTTTAATATAAAAAGGTCTACTTTTACAAATGTAAAAGCCCGTTCACACTTAAAGTGAAGTAAATGTGGCTCAGGCTGAAGGTAATGTAAATGCAGGTCTGTACAGTACAGAACTCAAGCTTTCACACTGAAGTCGGACTGATTCATTCATTCAATATGAGTCACACATGAATCATCACGTCTTCTGCCCACCAAGATCCAAATAAAAAGAGAAAGCAATCAAACCAGACAATACCAAGTATTTTGCTGTTTTCAACAAGATAAAAAAAAAAAAAAAGACCAAAAATACTGTAAAATGACTGGTATCATAATAAATGTTTTGTCAGACAGCGTCAGATCTGTGTGTTTCTAAAGCAGATGAACGTGAGTCTATGAGAACATAATGCTGCAGACCGATCCGGCCTTTCCTCACTTCATTACGGACCACGTCTAGAATCAGAGACATCTCTGTTCACGCCGTCACTCCTCACGTCTTTTTCCACCCTCAGCTCTTTCCGTCTTGAAAACATCCCAGTGATTATGTGGAACGGAAACTGGCCAATGCTGCGTTTGACAAGCCGTCATTAGAAGCAATACTCTGCTCTCATTTCCATAGAAACAGTCGCTTTGTTCCCGCCGATAATTGTGGAAAATGCAATTTTCCTGTCAAAGCGGTGACGAGTGTGGAAACGGCTGTAATATAAAGGTGTCAGCAATGGCAAAACCTCAAGAAGCCATTGATTCCTGCATCAATAGAGACGCCCTCCAGACTGAGCAGTTTAACCAATGCATGCTCCTGACTCTCTCGTCTGCGCTTGTATTGACCTCTGAGATCTGAAACACTGGACGTGAGGCACAGATCGAGTGAAACTGAGCTGTGATTCCCTCGTCTAGCTGCAGAGGGCGCTATCAGCCATCGATACATGCAGCTGACGCATTACATCAGAGCTACACACTGCATGCTATTCCTACTACTGTATCTGTGTCTGCTTCTTCTGTTTGCATTGATTCATTAGGATCAAACCATCGAGATGCATGCCAAAAATTATGTCCATTAGGCTTGCTTTCCAGTAAAATGCATAAATATAATACTTCAAATAAAATAAATTTACTCAAAAAGCAACACCACATATATTTTAAGAGGAGTGTTTTTCATCTTACTGCACTGATTGTTATTTATTTATTTTTACTTCAAGTATAAAAATCTACCGGTGCAGTGAGACGAATACTGACGAAGAAACAAGTCTTGACATCTGATGCAACGTTGCTTTCAGAGTGGACCTACTTGTTTTTTTTTTAGGATTTTGTAGATATTTGAACTCTTTATTTGTAAATTAAAATAAGATGAGGAAAAATTTGGTGAGAAGGATTTTCTTTAAAAAAAATGTGATGATGTGTGTACTCTATTATCTTTATATTATGTGTCCTGGTTAATGGGAGATGTGAGCTTTCATTCAGATGAACCTGAGCTCTCGCATCAGCAGCCTTCCTTTGATTAAACGTGCGTGTGTGTGTGTGTGTGTGTGTGTGTGTGTGTGTGTGGCTCGCCTAAGAGTGACTCTGGACACTGTGTGTGTGTGTGTGTGTGTTAGCATGCCTGCAGCTGCTGCACTTTTAAAGGTAGCAGCAATCAATGTCACGATCAGCGCCGCACGACCCCTCGTCGAGTTTAATCACTGTGACATTACGAATTAATCTCACTAATGTGAACGCTGCCCTCTAAAAGCAGTGGCTCTGACCTGCGGCTCCACTCCAGCGTCTGCGAACACAAAGAGCTGCACATCTGAACATGCACGCAAATCCAACTCACATTTTACTTTCTTAATTGAGCTTGTGATTTAAAATGCAAAAAATACAAATAAAAAAAACTCCAGGTTTGCTGAGCTTGTTGGTTTGGCTTAAATTTTTTACGATTATATAGCAATGTGACTATAAATGATTATTATATAAAGATTTTTTTAAATATTAAATTAGAACTATTTAAAAAAGCATGCATTTAAAAAGAGGTACAATTCTTCGTCTAAATATTTATAAATAAATTCTAAAAATTAATGTGTTTTAAAAATAATTAAAATAATACAAAATAAGAAATCTTAAATAATTACTATTGTTTCTATTGTAATATTTTATTGTAAAATTTAGTATGTAACTAGTAAAAACAACAACTATTATTATTATTAAAAAATAATAAAGAATGAGATATTACGATTGTGATCATTTACTGTGAAATAAAAAGCCACTTAAAAACTATTTTTACTACTACTACTATTAATTTTATAATTATTATTATATTACATGTTATATACAAATCTTTGTATATATTTTTTTTATTTAAAAGTATTTAATAAACAAAATTATATATTTATATTTAACTGTGAAATAGAAGTATTTAATAATAAAATACAATAATAATACAATAATAATTTTACTTTAGAATACAACAGTAAAATTACAATGCTAATATTCCAAACTTTCTTCACAAAAGCAGTTGTTCAGCAGGAAGTTCACAGTCAGATATAAAACAGGCTTAAATACATCAATAAACACCTTCTTTTGTGCAAGGAGGAAGGTCTATGGGTTTAGAGCAATATGAGTGTGAATGAATGATAATTTTCTCTTTTTCTGCCTGAAGAATAGCTCTAAATGAAGTCCAGAAAGTGGAGGGATGGTGAAGTGGATCTGTTTGCAGACGCGTGGAGAGGAACTGATCCTATCGATCTGTGTGAGATCTGACAGAGCCTTTGATTATCTGCCAGACTCCTAAACCCGGAGGAGGCACAGCGACACAGAGAAAGAGAGACAGAGAGAGAGAGTGAGAGAGAGAGAGAGAGACAGTGAGACAGTGAGAGAGAGAGAGAGAGAGAGAGAGAGAAAAAGAGAGCGCGAGCTGACCGGCCTGCAAACACACAGATCTATTCCTGGTCAGCCGGACGACACGGATAGACCCTCATTTCTCTCCAAACTGAAAGGTTTCTGTATTATTCATAAACTTCCACCATTATGCTCCATGATGCACAAATCTATTCCTGGTCAGTCGGCTGACTGCTTAAATGATACATTAAAATGAGAAATGTTTCTTGCCTACTAACTGAAGAACAAATTAATTATATGTGCTTTATTGGCATGACAATTGTTACAATGTATTGCTTAGAGGTCGACCGATATTGGATTTTTCTGATACCGATAGCAAAGTTACCAATTAATACCAATTAATTAACCAATAGTTTTTAAAATGAATACTGAATGATAAGCTAAAATAGTGCTTTATATACAAAAAAGTAATAAGTAGTAGTAATAATAATAATAACAGTAATAGTAAATGTTGAAATTACCACACTCTAATATGGCTCTATGAAATTGGTTTAATTTTTTCCTAAATTCCATTTATTACTAAAATTTTCTGGATTCTTTTTTTTCCATTTTAATTTTACTCCACTCTTTTTTAATAGTTAAATTAAAGTTTATGAATCATATAGTAAGTCTAATTAAATTAATTTGAATTAGATTGGCAGGATTTTCTGTCTGTCTCTGTTCGTGTCTAAACACACAGCACGTGCTGACAGTGATTTCAACCACTAGAGGCCGCTCTCGCTCTGTATAATGAAAACGATAACCGCTTGTTCCAGCAATCAACTATCGGTGCCGATTAATCGGTAAAACCGATAAATCAGTTGACCTCTAGATTGCCAAAAACAGTATCTAATTAAAAGATAATATAAAAAACAGATACTTAAAACAGTATCTAATTAAAAAAATATAAAAAAACAGATACTTATAAAAATATAAAAATAGTATTTTATTTTTAACACACACACACACACAAACACACACACACACAACACAAGCTTCTAGAGACACAAGTCTGAAGTAATGAATTTGATAAAGGGGTACAGAGTCAGTGCTGGTTTTGTAGGCAAACATCAATTCCTTGAATTTTATGCGAACAGCTATTGGTAGCCAGTGCAAATTGATAAACATTCATTCTTTTCGGCTCATTAAAAATTAATCTTGCTGTAGCTTTCTGGATTAACTGTAAAGGTTTGATAAAACTGGCTGTAAGACCTGCCAAGAGAGCATTACCACAGAACAAGAGCTTGAACCAGGAGCTGTGCAGCATGTTCCCAAAGAAAGAGAAACTCGTCTTTAAAGAAAGCAAGCAGTGCTGCTTCTGGAGTAAATTTATTTAGTTTGTAGTATTATTTCTCTGTTCCTGGCAAGTCGGCTGACATGGATACTCCCTCGTTTCTCTTCTTGTATTATTCATAAACTTCCACAATTACGTCCTCCATCTTTAATGACGATATCAGGGTAAATGATGACTCTCTACAGGAGTGTAAAGCTGATTGTATTCCAGCCCGTAAGGACTCGGCGAATGATGAAAGTCCTCCGATATCATCTGAACATGCAACTCTCCCATACGGCAATCGCACTTTGATGATAAAGCGGCACACTTAGCAGAGCAAGCATTACAATGTATCGCTGAGATTAATACATTTCTTTGAACATTTGAACTTTAGGTAGAAAGAGAGCGCGTGTGTGTGTGGGTGTGTGTGAGAGACGAAAACAGGGTGGAAATAAAAAGCATTATTGAGCGGTTTAGCTGGAGAGACGGCCGAGAGACAGACACATTTCCTCAGCCAGCGATCACAGCAGCCATGTGTGAAAGAGACGCCCAGGGCTTTAGGACCATAGAGGAGCAACACACACACACACACACACACACCGCTTCAGAGTTCGTTTCATTAACATTATTAAGCTTTAACTTAATTTGGTTCTTTCCATTTTTCCATTTACTTCATCTTATTTACCCTCTGTATTGTCTATTTCCGTACTTCGAAGCAACAGATCACTGAGAAATGAACATTTTTGTTTCAAGCATTCCTTTAAACCTGTATGACTTTATAGAAGAAACATATTTTGAAGACGACTGACTTTCATTGAAGAATAATGTGTTATAATGACGTTATAAATGTTAAAAAAAGAAAGAAAAAAGACAGAATTTCATTTTTGAGTGGATTATCACCTTAAATGTGTGGTATTAATGGTTAATATTGTAAATAAACAGCTTGAACCAGTCTTAAGTGTTTTTTGTTAGCTTCTCTGGTCAGTTTTGCTGGTCTCAACATGTCTAAATTGGTTTAAATGGTCTTCCAGGCCCAAAATCTCTCTAAAACAGCAAAACAGACCCGAATTGCTGACCAAATGATTGTAGACTAGACAGTCTAATGTGGTGTGACGCGCCTAAACTGGTTTAGATGGATTTGTAGGGTTGATATAAACGAAACAGACCAGACTGGACAGTCTAAGGCGGTCTGTTTACCTAGTCTGGACTCTTTTGCTTGTATCAAGCCTAGGAGTCGATCTAAGCTACTTTAAACAAGATCTAAAATGGTTTGCCGGTTCAAAGTGATTGGGTCAGGTCATGGTTTTAGAAGGGGTTAAGCTTCTGTGACCATCTAATTCAGCTTAGACCAGCAAGCCACCCAAGACTCTCCAGTGTACAGAGTTTCGGTCATGTATTCTCATCTTTTACTTGTCTACGCTGATGGAAACATGCATTCTAGTTTGTTTGTTTTCTGGGTTTAAGACTAGGTGACCATCTAATCTAGATAAGACGGTCAAATCACCTGATACTGTCTAGTTTTAGTCCAATTCTCTGCTTGTTTTGCTGGTCTCAGCTGTTCTAAGCTGGTTTAAATGGTCACCCAAGCATAGATACAAGCCCAAAACCCTTATAAAACCAGGAAAACAGACCAGACTACATCACCAAACCACTTTAGACCGTCTGGTACGGTCTGTTAGGCTTCAAGCCAAGAAGTCCATCTAACCTCCGAAAACGATCTTGTCTAAAATGATTTGGTCACTCAGTCAAGTCTGTTTTGCTGGTTTTAGAAGGGTTTTGGGCCTTAATTAAGTCTTGGAGATCATCTTAGTTCAGACTGAGCTTAAACATGTATTCTTGTCCGTTTTGCTGGTCTCAGCTGGTCTAACCTGGTTAACCCTTTTAAACCAAGCAAAACAGACCAGATTGGGTGACCAAACCACCTTAGACTGTAATCAAGTTTTGGAGACCATCTAAACCAGTTCAGACCAGCTTAGACATGCAGTCTAGTCTGTTTAGTCACCCAATATGATCTATTGTCTGTTTTTAAGCCTAGGTGACCATATAATCTTGATCAGCCCATCAAACGAACTTAGACTGTTTAGTTTTGGTCACATTTTTTGTATGGTTTTAGCAAATCACATTTTCTGGTGTGTTTTATTGGTCTAAGCTGGTTAAAATGGTCACCCAGGCTTGATGCAAGCCTAAAACCAGCGAAAAAGAATATAGTATGTGACTAAACCACTTTAGACTGTCTAGTCCCGTCTGCTTTGCTTGCATCAAATCTAAACTGTCTTGTCTAAAATGATTTGATCACCCAGTCTGGTCTGTTTTGCTGGTTTAAGAAGGGTTTTGGGCTTGAATCAAGCTTGGGAGATTCTCTAAGCCAGTTTAGACTAGTTTACACTGCTTTTTCAGACTCTTAAGAAGGGAAATGAGATGGTATGAAGAAATAAGTATAAGGAGGAACTGAGAAGGGTTTGGAGACGCATGCAAACAGAAATCAATGAAATGAAGGACTCACATGGATGTGGCAGAGCATTGCTCTTGTCTGTGTGTTCGGAGGACTTCTGATATAAGGAACCTTTGGGAGAGAGGGAGGGATGGAGGGTGAGGGGTGGAAATCAAATTCAACACAATCGGATTGAACAAATTGAAACAAGCCAACAAAGACATGAGCGATGAGGGCAGCGGCGGACGATTCTTCTCCATTTGGTGTCACTTTTAGCCTCTCCTGGACTCTTTCTGCAGACAAACGACTCGCAAGTGAACACAGCCATTCGTCAGCCGCGTTTTAGTGCTTCATTAGGACTAACGAGCCAGCGGGACGGATGGTTTTACGCTGATAAACAGTCCTGGAGTCAATGAGACGAAAGCACTCGCAGCTTCCCATCTGACACACGGACACGAGGCATCAGCTGAACTCTGTGAGCTGGACGCTAATGTAGCATGAGCTACGGCCCTAAATCACTCGCACACCGACTCCAGGAGACTCCAGCGTTTCTGCGTCTCAAGAGCGCTGCAGGGCTGCATTTACATCAAACGCTTTCTCTCCTGCATCTTCTACTGAAGTGGCATGAATGAAAAGACGCCGAAGTAGAGCTGCACGAGTCTGGACAAACTGAGAATCAGCTTTTTTGTTTAAAAATTAAGAAGCAGTTTGCATGAATGACTCATAAATACTTCATTTGTTTGTTATTAGAGTTTTCTGTCTCTTCATATAAAGTATAAAGGTGAAAGCATTGGGACAAGTATTAGGTTTCATGCTGCCAAAAGTTGCACGAGATCTAGTTTCTGGAAGAAAAAGCTAGCGTTTGCCCTTGTGTTTGTCATGCCCTTTCCTCAGATCGATATGTCAAGAAAATGTCATCTGTCTGTGCGTTATTTAAGCAAAGCCCTGAAAAGCAACATCATAACAAAACAAGACACCAACGGAGCGGACGGGCGATCGAGCGAGCGCACGCTTCACAGCTCCAGCGCCAAAGGTTAAAACTATAGAGAAAACACTTTAAATTCAATCTGCAACTGCAGCCGAAACACAATTTGAGCACTTTACAAACTCAAAAAGCAAATAGCTTTCTAACTCGGACTGGAAGATGCCATTAGCGCAGAGGAAACGTCCCATAAACGCTTCCTAACGGCTGAACCCGTGCTCCTGCCGGACGAGCTGAGTTCACATATCAAGTCTAATTCATGTCCAATGATATCTGCAATAATGTGCGCTTTCAGATAATGTGGATTTCTGCTAAACGGCCGCTGAAGCCGTCATTAGCATGCACATAAGTGGTTTCACCCTTTTAGCTGGAGAAAGAGGGGAAAATCAATCAGGGGAAGTGAGCCTAAATCTATAACGTTATGGGTTTTATATTCCTCACAAACTGGCCATCAATCTGAGCAGGACAAATGCTCCCACAATGCATTTCACCGGGAAAATAGGAAGATTTAAATGGCAGAGAAATGACTTCAGTATCTGAGATCACAGTCGTTCCTGAAAGCTCAGATATCAGCTCAACCAACACTTGCTTCAGGACGCAGACCACAGCCATAATCTTATAAAACTGATGGAAGAAACCTGGTTTTAAGAAATTATATTAAGAAATGCTTCTGAGTAGCTAATATCATTTATACACCAAATATATTTATTTTACAAAATAAAATAAACAATTTTATTTATTATAAATCTTTCTTTCAATTATTTTATTTAGTTATTTAACTTAAAATGTATTATAACTTATTTTATTTATATTTAAAAAACATAGTTACACTAATAATAATTATTTGGGGGAAATGTGATTAATTGTCACAATCCCAAGTAATCTTATATTACTTTATTAATAATACATTTTATTTATAATGCACTTTTTTTTGTACCCAAAGTGCTATAAACAATTAGAAATATACAAATGAAATACAAGGGAAAAACAAACAAAATTAATCAATACAACTGAAATAGAAAAATAATCTCAACATAAGCGATTTTAAAAGATACAGTAGGTTTTTCTTTATAAATATTTGCGCTATTAAACAATTAATTGCGATTAATCACATCCAAAATAAAAGTTTGTTTACATTAAGTATGTGTACTGTGTATATTTATTATGAATATATAAATACACACATGAAAGTATATATTTGTAAAATATTTAAGGGCATATATATTTTTATACGTATATTCATATAGTTTATTTAAATTAAATTTATGCATTTAGCAGACGCTTTTACAGTGCATTCAGGCTATCAATTTTTACATTTCACTATTATATATAAATATATTTAATATATAAATATACAAATTTTCTTAAATCTATACATGCATGTGTTTGTATTTATATACACATAATAAATATACCCAGTACACCAGAACACTAATGTAAAAAAAAAAAAATATTTTGGATGTGATTGTGATTAATCGTTTGACAGCACTAATATACATTTAAAAAACGTATGGTGAAACATTGCTAAAGTCTGAAAACAAGATGAAAAAGAAAACCGCTGCTTTACATTAGAATAATATTTCAGAATTTTTTTACTGTTTATAAATGCAATTTTAACTTTTTATTATTAATGCAATTATAATGATAATTTCAATGCATCATGGGAAGATTTATAATTAAGTTAGTAAAACTGAAGAAACATTTCTGAAGTCAAAGCATCATCAGATGCACACAGACTCTGATCAATACTCTGATTAACACTCGCTCATCATTTATATGCTAAAATCAAACAGGTAATTAGATTCCTGATTATCATTAACGATGTTTGACTCAGTCTGCTCCGTACCCCTGGAATTTTCTTTTTCACGACCTAATCAAAATGAATATGAAACTCCGGATGCCTCAACAAACACATTTATTACTGAGGAAACACTTTTGTTTTTGCAGCCTGCGTTCTCGTTTTCAGAGGGAGAGAGAGAGAGAGAGAGAGACACAGAGAGAGAGAGAGAGAGAGAGAGAGAGAGAGAGAGAGAGAGAGAGAGAGAGAGAGAGAGAGAGAGGATTAGCAGATAAACACGGCCCGTGAGAGAAACATTTGGTTTCAAACCTCCTCTGGCCTTCACAACCTCTGCATGTATAATCAATAACAGACAGCAGAGACACGAGTTACTGTTTGACTGGATGAACTAAACGGAAAAACACGGGAAACGATCCCGTCCCGACCGCAGCTGGAACACTTGACATTTTCCCAGCGAGCTGCTGGAGCACATGTGAAGCCTTTGTCATCATTCAGTCACTCGTCAGACTCGTCCGCTGTTGTTTTTACTGCTTCACGCAGCTCTTTACCATGACTGCTGCATGCTGGGATCCAACACAGACAAGAAACTACGAATATAGAAGAAGTCTGGGGTCTTTGTCCTTCGTGGATCCTGACAGATCTCTATATGCTTCTACTGCATGGAAAAACAAGGGCAAAACCACTTCTTTTGTGTTTTACAGCAGAGAGTCTAATACAGGTTTGGAACATGAGGAATGATGACAAAATGATGCATTTTTTATATGAAAGGCCTAAAATCAAACTTGACTGAGGGGTGTGGGCCTAAAATAAAGGTTGCATTATATCCAGTTACAATTAAAATTTAAATAAACTACACAAAAAATAATAGCTTGATGCATTTTTTTAAATTAAGTTTTTGCAACTACAACAAAAAAAGTTAAAACAAAAATATCAATTAGAAATAAAGATATGCTTCCATGGCATTTAATTAGACTGCTTTTTCACCATATTCAATTATACTCTACTAATTAATAATATTTATATAAGTGCACTACAATAAAAAAAAAAAAAGTTTAAATAAATGTATTTTTCAAATTCACATGCATTGTTTTTTACATTTGTAACGCAAAGATAAAACAAAAATAAGACAAGTACATCTATTATATTCAACAATATTATTTTAATTTATAATATTTATATAAACATACTATATTTTTTACATTTAACCATTTACATATATATATATATATATATATATATATTTACATATATATATATATATATATATATATATATATATATATATATATATATATATATATATATATATATATATATATATACGCATATGTGTTTGTAATTCTCTAATATTGTTTTTACATAAAAATAAAAAAAAAGTTACAAATGTCGATAAGAATGTCCTGGGGTTTTTTTCTCCCTATTTTCCTTTCTTTCTTTTTTTATGACTTGGGACTGCCAAATCAAACAACCGATTGCTTTAAATGAATGATTTCAGAAGAATAACAGCTAGAAGAGTTTTTATGTTCTGTTTTTCCACTTGCATGATCTTAAAACATCCTCTGAAAGAGAGGAGGACTCAGAAAACCAGCTTGTCAACACGTTTAATTACCTTCAGAAGAAAAGCAGCTGAGAGAGTCTGAGCGGCTGTGATTTTCCTCTCTCTCCGTCTCAGACTCCTGCGCTTTTAAAATAGGCTCCAAATCATAGTAATCATAGACGTGGAGCAATTATGAAACTTTGTGTAAGTACGATATAATCACTTATCATTATTGTAAATATAGCTGCTGAATGCTGGACGGCGTGTGGAGTTTCTTCTATATTTACACGACCAACATCTGCCTCAATCCAATCCATCAGACCACAACAGAGTTCTCCATCAGGCTGTAAGAACAGGGAAACATCCCTAAAACAAGACTAGAGCGGGGGAACCCGTATCTGAGAGGTGATATGGGATTTGTGCATGGTGAGAAGGTCTGTGTGAGGAGGAGGAAGAGGAGGAGGAAGGGTGGCACTCACTCTGCATACAGAGCCCATCCGTACAGTTCTTGGACTGCAGCACCGTTCCCTCGCAGTCCTTGCCGCCGTTTTTGGGAGCTGGAGCGCTGCACTCGCGCCGTCTCCAGTGAGTGCACTCTGTCCCACACGTCGACCACTTACTCCACTCCGTCCACAGACCGTCCACTGCAGGAAACACAGCACACAGTGACCACAGACCACACGGGGTGTATTTGTAGCAATAGCCAAAAAAAAAAAAAACATCGCATGGTTCAAAATTATAGTTTTTTTCTTTAATGACAAAAATCATGAGGATATTAAGTAAAGATCATGTTCATGAAGATATTTAGTAAATCTCCTACCGTAAATATATCAAAACTTAATGTTTGATTAGTAATATGCATTGCTAAGAACTTCATCTGAACAACTTTAAAGATGATTTTCTCAATATTTAGATGTTTTTGTCTCCCTCAGATTCCAGATTTTCTAATAGTTGTATCTCAGACAGATATTGTCTTCTCCTCACAAACCACACATCACTGGAGAGATCATTTATTCAGTGCACAGATGATGATGCATAATTCTCAATTATGAAAAATTTACACTGTAAGATGCATTTATGCTACTAAACCGAATTTATTTGAAAATTAAAATCACATTTATTTATTTTTTAATAAATTGTTAGTCCAACTGTAATATGCATCAATTGATTTGACTATATCAGTGTTTTCACTCAGTGCTGTAGTACCTGGACACAGAGGGTTGCAGACCAGTTTCTGGATGGCTTGACCCTCACAGATGGCTCCTCCGTTCAGAGGCGCAGGATTGGTGCAGCTGCGAGTCCTCTTCTGATAGCCCCGCCCACAGCGACTGCTGCACACTGACCACTCCGTCCACGTCGACCAGCCTCCGTTCACTGCAGCAAGAAACACAGTCTCTCACTCATTGGGAAAACAGACACTACCTCTGAGACTCTGAGCACTGACTCCTCTCTCAATCAATCAGAAGACCTGACTGAAGCTGTGATAGCCAACGGTTCTCCGTTTATCACAACAAGCAGTGATGAGCTCGAGCAGAACCTGAAACAACACCTAGAGCAATAAATCACTCCAAAATAAGAGTCCCGTCAGGTTTCTGCAGTGGAACAGGACAGGAGATGATTAGCAGACAGTGACTGAAGCTGTATGAACAAATCAAACAAGTCATATTTGAAGTACAGTTACTTTTTTTATAGTTTAACCCTTTGCCTTCCAAGAAAGTCATACAAGTTTGGAATAGCGTGGTGTGAAAACTGGTTTCTGCCACAAAAAAAATAAAATAAAACAAAGCAATTGCAAGTGTATTCTCACAATTCAGATTAATCTTGAGTCTCTCTCTCACAATTCCACAATCATGAGTTTATATCCAACGTTCTTCTGTTGTGGTGATGAAGGAATCTCGCTCCACGATCCGGTCTGAACTTCCTCTGACACGTGTGTGTGTGATGGAGCAGCTCTGGAGGATGGATTGTGGTTTATTTCTCCTGCGGATGAGCTGAGATCACAGCTCTCCTCGTCCCAGACTGCATTCAGGCCTGAAAGAGCAGGCGAGGGACTGTGGCCTTTTGTCTCCAGAAATCAATCCATCACAGATTTGTGCCCTTTTATTACAGTTTCCCTTGGATTCAGCCGCACCACACGTGGAGAGTGTTTCTTGTCTTTCATCTCAGGACAGTAAGTCAGACGTGTGTGGTGATTATGGGTAAAGCAGTGTGTTAATCCGGTGACTGTGAGTGGTTTAGTATGTTAGCAGTGAGCGGCGGGAGGCGAAACCTGAGCCCGATGACATCATCAGCGTCTCCATGCCTTCATCATCCGAGAGAAGCTCCAGTCGCCAAAGCACTGAAACACTGCAACGTACTTTCACTTCCCTTCACCTACACATCCTTCTTCCATGATAAAAAAATGGTCCATCCGTCCATCCATTTATCCATCAAGCCATCCATCTGTCCATCCGTCCATCCATCCATCCATTTGTCCATCTATCCATCCATCTATTCGTCCCTCCATTTGCCCACCCATCCATTTATCCATCCATCTATTTACCCATCCATCCATCTGTCCATTTATCCATCCATCTATTCGTCCATCCATCCATCCGTCCGTCCACTTACCCATCCATCCATCCATCCATCTGTCCAACCATCCGTCCGTCCATCCATCCATCAATTCATTTATTCGTCCCTCCATTTGCCCACCCATCCATCTATCCATCCATCTATTCGTCCATCCATCCATCCATCCGTCCGTCCACTTACCCACCCATCCATCCATCCACCCATCCATTTACCCATCCATCCATCTGTCCAACCATCCGTCCGTCCATCCATCCATCAATTCATTTATTCGTCCCTCCATTGGCCCACCCATCCATTTATCCATCCATCTATTTACCCATCCATCCATCTGTCCATTTATCCATCCATCTATTCGTCCCTCCATTTGCCCACCCATCCATCTATCCATCCATCTATTCGTCCATCCATCCATCCATCCATCCGTCCGTCCACTTACCCACCCATCCATCCATCCACCCATCCATTTACCCATCCATCCGTCCGTCCATCCATCCATCCATCAATTCATTTATTCGTCCCTCCATTTGCCCACCCATCCATTTATCCATCGATCTATTTACCCATCCATCCATCTGTCCATTTATCCATCCATCTATTCGTCCCTCCATTTGCCCACCCATCCATTTATCCATCCATCTATTTACCCATCCATCCATCTGTCCATTTATCCATCCATCTATTCGTCCATCCATCCATCCATCCGTCCGTCCACTTACCCACCCATCCATCCATTTATCCATCCATTTACCCATCCATCCGTCCATTTATCCACCCATCCGTCCGTCTGTCCATTTATCCATGCATCATCTATCTATTCGTCCATCCATCCATCCATGCATCCATCAATCCGTCCATCCATTTACCCACCCATCCATCTATTCATCCATTTACCCATCCATCCATCCATCCATATATTCGTCCCTCCATTTGCCCACCCATCCATTTATCCATCTATCCGTCCATTTATCCATCCATCCGTCCATCCATCCGTCTGTCCATTTATCCATGCATCATCCATCCATCTAATCGTCTGTCCATTTATCCATCAGTCCATCAATTTGTCCGTCTATCCATCCATCTGTCCATCCGTCTGTCTGTTCAGTTATCCATCCATCATCTATCCATCTATTCGTCCATCCATTTACCAATCCATCCATCTGTCCATCCGTCCTTCCATCCATCCATCTATCTGTCCATCCATTTATCCATCAATTCATCTATCTACTCATCTATGTATCCATCCATCTATCCATCCAACCTTTTAAATAAATCACATCAACATTAAAAGTTTGCTTTAAAAAACTGCTTTTCTAGTGAAAAATTATTTCTATGTCTATGTTCTATGTCTTCAAATTTTTTACTTCCTTGCATTCAAATCCAAAATGCAATTCTGCATCAGCATCAATTCCCATTTTTATCTGAACTGTTCATTTAAAGTAGCGTCCAGTCACATTCGAGCGGCCGTCCCATTACCCTCTTAACCAATGAGAGAGCTCAACCGTACGGCGTGAACCGGAGAGCGCTTATAATTACATCAGCTTCACGACGAGCAAGAGAAGTCAATTTATTACTGCACGGGAGAGGGAAACATCTGTTTGCCAGATCTGGGACTGTATCTGCAGGGAAAACAGCAAGCGATGGCAGCAGGTGGGCTGTTTTCACTTGTTGAAGAGCTCCTGAAAGACTTCACAAACCGTCAGCCTCGCGAAAGCCCTGCGTTTGCGTTCGGGGGGGGGGGGATTTACACCAAGTTATTCTTACAACACTCAAAGCAGCGGCAGGTTAAAGTGCTTCCTACTTGTCAGCGCGGTTTTCTGTTCTTAAGAGGAACATTTTCCAGCTCCAGGGATTTTCACGGCACGATCCGACCAAAAGAAACTTCAGAGGAGACGGACTGCGTTGTGATGCAGGAAGCGCCAGAGGAGCAGCTGGTCAAAGTTTTGCATCAGTTTCAAACGTGTGTCTTTGCCTTTGTGCTATCAAAGCTACAGAAAGATGATCAGGATTTCAAGATGAAACACCGAAACCAGTGAACCGTTTCAGTGCACTACAAACTACAATTTATTTTAAAAACGGCCACAAATTTTCTTTATAAAACACAGAAGTCTACTTTTTCCATACGTTAACATTCTGAGATCAAACTAAACTGAAAATCAAATACTAATCATGTTGAATAAGCTCATGTCATGCACTCAGGCTGACCGTAGACGATGACGGTGGCCGTGGTGCTGCGGCGTTTGGCCACGATGTTTTTGGCGACGCAGGTGTAGTTGGCGGTGTCGGACAGACGCGCCTGTTTGATGATCAGGTTGTGGTCGATGGTGATGTAGAAGTTCCTGTCGTCTGCGGGGTCGATGATCTCCTCGTTCTTCAGCCACTCCACCTGCAAACACACAGATGTTCATCTCATCTACATCCATAAATCACACACTTAGTGTTGTGCGATAAAACGCAATCGCGATAAGCCAAAAGCTGAGACATTCCTGCATGCATCTTGTCATTGAAGCACTGTTCTGTGATCAGTAGTACATCTCCATTCGAAGGCCGGAGAATATTATATAATATTTATAATAAAGTATATGATAATAAATGCCTTTAATCACTGCTTAGAAATATGTTGCGTGGCTTATTGTAAGAACCCACATCGATTTTTGTTTTCATAATCACAATTTCAAATATTTCTTTTTTGCATAGCCTCTCAGAGAACAATGGCTCTTTGTAGTAAATGTTGCTCCATGTGTAAGCACACAATGGAGATTTACTACTGATTACAGAACAAGATGCGCATGACGCTTCAATAAAGTGTAAAGAAGTGTTGATATATGTGCAAAAGCTCCATAAAGCTTATTCCCCCTGAACCATTACGCAGACGCGATGGGAAGTGAAAAACGTACTTCGGTAAGTGCTTCAATGATCTTTGACCTTTATTACGAGCGTCCAGTTTCTGAATGGCCTCTGTATTGAGTGTGGGGTCACATGCACGGAGAAAGTGACCGTTTCAGAGCTGCTCGACTGTAAATCACACAGATCCTCCACTGCTCTCAGGAGAGATATCGCACAGACCTGAGATCAGCAGAGGAACAAAGACGACCGACCAATCATGAGGGACTCACAGAAATACACAACGTTTCTCTGCCTCTGCCAATCAAACGTGAAAATCCTGACGGTCTGAGGTCAAACTGAACTGAAAATCAAATGCAAACACCTTAAATCAGCTCATTTAGAGACGATACGAGCGACTGTACTTGTGGTTTAACACAGATAAAGACTTCACCGGCAGAAAATGAAGCATTGAGATTCATTACGAATTCATTTTGGTGCTGATTTTGTGTAGAAAGAACTGGAGCTGAAATCCTCATCAAATAAGCAGAAATGCATAATAAACAACAGAGACACACTGACGGGCGAAGGAGAATTAAGACGCAGAATGATGAATTATTTCTCATAATTTGATTTATGTTGCCTCTAAAAATAACTTGATGGCTTCCTGCTCTCATTAAAGGACTCGTCTGCTGATAAAAACTTAGGATTGCATATGATGTGCAATTTTCCTTTTTATGGTCTTCCATTACGGCTTGTTAATATTTAATGTGTGTGGCTGAGGGTCGAGCGGTCAGACGCTCAGATATCTACAGTAATAATCCTCTGATATCAGCGGAGCGATCCGTTCCCGATCCGAAGCCGAGCGACAAACGCAGAAGCACCGCGAGATTTAATTGAGTTGATGTGCGTTTATCATCAATCCTGTGTTGTAGACAGAGAAATGCTGGCATTGAGAGATGCAGAAGACACAAGAAATCAATGCGGATTACCCACAAATCCTCTGGGCTCTCAGCCTGCCAAGGTGTTTATATGTGGCCCTCAAATTACTAAAGCAAACGGTGGCTCTGTGTGTGTTTGTGGCAGATGTTGGAGACGATGTTTGTTCAGTTTGGCCCCTGAGGGACACCAGAGTGTGTTCAGTGCTGAGAGACACACGTCCACTTATTACTGTATTAAACTAACGAGTGAAAACCTGTAAATATCACACTATGCTAATTGTGAATAAAGATGTTTCTTTGGCTTATGACATCTATTCATGGCAATTAAAAACATTTTCCTTCAAATGTGTGTTACTGTAATCAAAAAATGAACTTTCTATAATAAAAATTATAATAATGCATTATTTAATTCTTATTAATAATAATAATAATAATAACAATAATAATGTACTTATAGTTAATATATAGGCAAATAATAATTAAAATAATAACAGTAACAATAATAATAATAATAACTATAATAATAATATTTATTTATTGTTAATATGGTGAAAGTTTTGCATTTTTTTAATGGCAACTAAAAATAAAAAATAATAAGCTTATTCAATCAATTCAATCAATGAAAAAAGTTATTGTATAATAACAATAATAATAATAATATTAAATGCATTGTTAATATTAAAATATTTAAATTGCCAATAATAATAATAACAACAACAATAATAATAATATATTTTTAATATGGGAAAGTTAATTATTTTATTGGCAAATGATAATAAAAATAATATAAGCTTCTTCATATGAATGAAATATTGTATAATAATAATAATAATAATACATGCAGTTAATATGAAAATAATAACTATTTAAATTGCAAATAACAATAAAAAAGTACACATGTTTCTCAATATACATGATACTAATATTAATATATTAGTATAATCATGATTATTATTATAAATATATTGTTAATATGAAAATTATTAAAAATAACAATAACAATAACAACACATAATATATTTATTGTTAATATGGGGAGAGCCCAGACTTTCGAAACTTTTCACTCTTGCCGCGACACACACACAAGCAGACACGCACGCAGGTGCGCGATGGGTTAAATGCAGAGCATGAATTCTGAGTATGGGTCACCATACTTGTCTGTCTGTCACTGTCACGACGCTCTCTCTCTCTCTCTCTCTCTCTCTCTCTCTCTCTCTCTCTGTCCCACACACTCGTTATCATCTCTAATTGTCAGCGAGACATTCAGAGAAATAATTGGCACTTATATTAATGAAAGGAAATTGCCACGTGTCAGTCTTCAAACGTGCTTTTCTCATACTCTCTCTTGGAAAAGGTACATAGAAATGAGAGAAAAGAAATTGAAGATTTAAGTGAATGTAAATGAAAGGTAAAAGTAAATGAGAGTCTTGCAAACTAAGAGTTGTTGCTATGAGGTTGCTAGGGTGTTCTGAAGGAGGTGTAACCTAACGATCAAACATTTGGATGAGAAGTTTTATTGTTCTTAAAAAAAATCTAAATATTTGATATTTGATCAAAAATAAAGTAAAAATCTGTGTTAAAGTGTAATGTATTTCTGTGATGCTCCGCTGTATTTTCAGTCTTCAGTGTCACATGATCTTCAGAAATCAGAATAATATGATCATTTACTGCTCATTTCTGATTATTAGCAATGTTGAAAATAATTTTGCGTCAGTGAGATACTATAAACATTTTGAATCCAATTTATTTGGATTTCTTAATTTGAATTTATTTCAACATTCTGTTTGAAATTCTGTTGAATTTGTTAAATTAATATATTCATTAATTCTTATCCATTTTTAAGTTTGTATGAATTTTATTTAAGTTTTAGATTGTTATTTTACTATATCAAAACTAAAAATAAAATAAAAATGAAATGTCTTTTACTTCAAATAATTGTACATTATTTGTAAAAATGTATTACACTATAATAATCCTGGTTAAAAACAGCTGCTTCATATTTTTTGTGGAAACCGATACATTTTATGGTTCACAGATAAACACATTTTCAGAATTGATTTGAAACATTCTTCATGTCACTTTTGATCACTTTAATGCTGAATCAGTGTGAATCAGGTTTGAGCAGATGGGTGTGTAAACACTGGATGATTGACAGGTGAAGCTGCACTTTAGCTCGAGAGACTCCTGCGCTCATCTTCATGAAGGAAATTAATACAAACAGGCAGAAGCATTAGGAGCCAATTATTGTTTGTGGCTCCATCAAGAGAAGCTGACATCAATTTAATTTGGAGCAGCTGTGTGTGTGTGTGTGTGTGTGAGAGACGGTTAGATGTCTCCGTGTGATTGAGGGTGAAGGAAAATCCTGCATTAATATTTAATGGAGCACAGTAATTGCTTTAAATGACGGCTGGGTTTAAATAATCTTCAGTCTGATCTGAACAGGACGGAGTGTGTGTCTCCTCACACAGAGCGGTCAGCTGATGAAAACTAGTCCTGATGAACTAGTTTAGAAACCAGCAGCGCTCAGATGAAGGATGAAAGACACGCAAACAAAGAGAAGAAAGAAAAGCTCGTTCACAATGCTCAGATTCAGAGGCATGAATGCAAATGCGAGGCAATGTCTGTGAATTATTCACATGCCAAAGACATTATTATCTCGCTAATTGGGAAGCATTTTGCGAAAAACAACCTCGTTTGAGTCGTGAGGGCTCGGATCCATTCTGCAGCTAAATAATAATACAAGAAAAACAACAGAAATCAGCAGCGCTGTTATTATTTCAGTCTCTGAGAAAATACAGTCCACAGCGAGAAACACCCAAATCATGATCAGCAGACGCCAAACACTGTTTATAATAAGTGAACTCGTTTAGAAAACAACAACCTGCAGCTGATGACAAACTAGAGCATCGCTAACATCTCTATCACTTCTCCAAGACAGTGTATGCTGAAGGTCAAAGGTCACCCACACGCTACATCTGAAGAACACGACGGAGACTTACAGCGCACCAAACGAGAAACTCCTGCTCATATTCACACATCGTAATCTTCTCAAAACCTCCTTCTCAGACTCCTCAGACTCAGGGTTTGGTCACTGACTCGCCCTCAAGTTCATCCAAAACTCTAGGGGTTTCTTTCTTAAATTAAATGACCAAAACTAATTTATAAATGCATTAAATAAAATATATAATTAACATATTCTATCAAAATTAAATAACGATAATATGAGAAATAAAATATTTAAAGAAAGCTAAATTAATAATACATTTATATATATATATATATATATATATATATATATATATATATATATATATATATATATATGCTGGTCCATTATATACAAACATAATATAACGTAAAATACAAAAAAATATTATTCAATTTAATCGATAAAATAATCTTAAACATAAAAACATAATTGATTATACATTTTCATTTTTTTAAAATATATAAGTAATTTTAATTAAGTAATATTGAAACTAATAATATAATAATAATAATAATAATAATAATACAATTAAACATTTCAAAAATAAATTAATAATATAGTTTTTATTTGTTATCTATCTATCTATATATATATATATATATATATATATATATATATATATATATATATATATATATATATATATATATATATAGTTCACATATGTGTTTATGTAATGAACATTCATACATATATATTTTTGTATTTTATTATTTTTGTTAAAATGATTTCTATATTTTAGTTTTTTTCTGTATGTGTATATAATAAACATACAGCATTGTTTATTTGTAAAATGTATTAGTTTTAAATATATTCAAGATTACTTTATTCATAAAATTGAACATTATATTAAGTAACTTGCATGTTATTGCCCTTTTGTTGGTTTTGATTGCTTGAATTGACACACACACACACACACACACACGTTCCTGTAGCTCAAGTGGTAGAGCATTGTGTTATCAAGCGAAGGTTGGGGGTTTGATTCCCCGGGAACACATGATAGGTAAAAATTGATTGCCTGAATGCACTGTAAGTCGCTTTGGATAAAAGCAGAAATTATATTAAATTTAACACATATATTTACACACACAAATATTTATGAATGTATGTATGAACCTGATGTTTGTCTCTAATAAAGCCAGCAGAAGAGCAGCACAATATCTGCGTCTGGTTTTCTTCAGTCCTCTGGCATCTCCCCGAGCACCGAACGACTCCGCAGGACCCCGGCTTACCGAGCCACTGCCTGAATGAAAGCGCGGCTGCCATGACGACAGTGTGAGCGTGACCTCTGAACCCCAAGGAGGAGAAGAGAGAGAAAACACAGAGCTCTTTCATCGTTTATGAGCTCAGTAATGACGCCCTTATGCTCAATATTCAATATATACTGTCCATTTTGGGCAAACATTATATAAACAAATATTATAGTACTAAATATTATAGATTTATAATGAAAGGTCCTCCTCTTATGCTGAACTTAAAATTAAATAAATATTAAAGATTATTGTGAATATTGCATAATTTTTTTATTACTAAATTTGTATATATTATAAATATTATATAAAATACTAGCGTTGTCTGCTGTATTAAAAACATTAAATATGTTCAGAATAATGAAATTTTATTATTATATTAATAAATATTCTATAGATCTATAAATAATATTAGAAAAATATTTATAATGACATACAGCAGGTATTGTTCTTACACTAGCAATAAATAAAATAAATATTATATCATATATTGTGAATCATTTATAAAAAATGATAGAAATAACTAGAGCTGGTTGATATAATAAATATATTTATACGAAATACTGTGAATAATAAATATTATATTATTCAATATTTAACATTACATAAATATATATTATAAATATAGAATATATAACATAAGTGGATAATATTAGAAATATATATACTATATTAGTATATATAATAAATATTATATTAATAACTAAAGCTGGCTGATATATTACATAAATATTAAATACTGTGAATATTAAATAATTACATCATTCAATATTATATTAATAATAATAAATATATATATATTTTATTAAATATTCATAATAAATACAGCGATGATCTATTATCTAATAGAAATAGTATTTAACTATACGAAACTCACATTTCTTTAGATAATCGTGTATGTGACGAATAAAAAATCTTGAATCTTATAGATTAATCAAATATATGATTTTTTTTAATGTGTTATAACACGATTTTTACTCTATTTCACTATATGTATTTAACATTAGAGCGAACACATAACTATTTTTTGCCGGTGTGGAGTATTATTGTATTATCACCTGACCAGGCAAACGCAGGGATAAACTGATCTGAAGCGCAGAGAGAAGGGACGCATATGTGAATCATGATTCGTCTGAATTACCCAGAAGCCCTTGCCAGATCTCAGAGTGCCAGCACTAATGTCTGCAGCATGTTTACTTTCAGCGAGAAGAGCTTTACGAGGGTTCGATCCGAGTCATGAAGGATGAGGATTCATCTGTCGAGAACAGAAGCAGTCGCAGACGTGCACTTCCTGAAACCAGTCCACCACAACTTCCCAACCGGAGAGAAAATAAATTAAATTAAATTCATATATATTTAATAAATATTATATAAACAACTAGAGCTAGAAAATACATTTAAAATATATAATTATATTATTCTGTGTAATATTAATTTTTTAAACATTATGTAAAATAATATTTTATATTATTTATCATGGCATACAGTGATATATTAAATAAAATAAACACTGTGAATATTGCATGTTTTATATTAGTATATACAAGATTTGTAATAATAATAATAATAACTAGAGATGGGTAATATATTAAACACTATTCTGTAAATATTAAAAATATATATTTAATGCTTTAGAAATAACAAAAATTAAATAAATATTTATTAGTATAACTATACAATAAAATATGAATATTTTTCAGTTGCTTTGATGCAATGTATTTGTTTAAAGAGCTATATAAATAAAGGTGACTTGATTTATACTTTAAGTATTTTTTCTTATATTTTGTGAAAAATATGCAATGATTATTTTTATCCCTATTTTTTACTTGCATTAAAAACAGCTCTCAAAACGATGGTTTCTCTGATTGAAAAGACGGTCTCCGTTTTACAGCAAATAAATAAGTAAAACCTATGTGGAAGTTTCCAACCGGCTAAAGACTTCAGTCGCTATCGCAGTCCAACTGGCCTCTGCGTTTACGAGTCTCTAGAGCAGAGTGAAGCACAGATCACTTCGCTTCTGGACTATTATCAGCACAAACTCAAGAGCAAAACACTTTCATTCCTCTCATGCATTTTCTGATTACATTGAGGTAAACATCCACCGAGTCTCTTCTGTCTTACATCATCAGATGAGCACAGACTCATCATGTTAAAAGACAAAGCCAGAGGCTAATCTCAGATTATCAGGAGTGTAATTACAATCACACATCAGATCGATGATTACAGGTGCAACATCTCATTCATACACACAGGAGCATCTTCTGCTTTTACAAACACTGTCTGACTGTTACCAAAAACTGAATAAATACAGTTATATATGCATATATCTGAGCCACTGTGTCCCCCCTTTATATATGCATTAAATAAAACTATAAATCTAATTTAAATTATCTTTATCAAGTATATATTTAAAAAAAAAAAAAGGAAAATATTATATTTAATAATGTTAATAAATATTTTATTATAATGAAATGCTATAGTGGATATATTAAATAAACATTAAATATATTGTGAATATTAAATATATTCTATATTAAACTATAAAAATATAAAACTGGAGCTGGGCGATATATTAAACAGATATTAAATACTGTGAATAATTGTGATTACGAAATAACTAAAATTAACATTTACTCATTGTTTTTATTTATATAATACTATATTAATAATATTAAATATACAATGATTTCAAGTGACACTTTAAGTATATTGTGAACATTGAATATACTTTATATTAGGATATAAATATTAAATATATATTTAAGACTGAATATTTAACTAAATTATTTATTAAATAAGTGAAATGTAATATTATTAAATAATAAACATTAAACACATTGTGAATATTGGATATATTCTATAAAATAAAAAGGTAGGATAGTAATATTAAGCTTATTTTACATGTAGAAGTATAGCTATTATTGCGTATAAAATCTGAAATCCTGCAGATCTGTCTCTGTCCAGCGTGAGAGAATCAGACGGACGGAGCAGAAGTGATGCTAAAACACAGTTCATCAGAGTAATGGATGTGTTTCAGTGAGCGAAGAAAAATTGATTGAAATTAAATTGATCAAAAGTGTCAGTAAATACACTTATAATGTTCTGCATTAAAATATTCTATTTCTAAAATGTTCATCTGTGAATCCTGAAAAATAAAATGTACCACGATTTCCTCAAAAATATCAGGCAGCACAACTGTGTTCAACACTGATAAAAATCTTCATGTTTCTTGAGCAGTAAATCATCATAATATTCTGATTTCTGAAGATCATGTGACACTGAAGACTGGAGGAATGATGCTGAAAATACAGCGGAGCATCACAGAAATACATTACACTTTAACACAGATTCACACAGAAAACATTTGGTTTAAATCATAATAATATTTCACTATTTTTACAGTATTTTTGATTCAAAAAGTAAAATTTTGGTGAGCAGAAGAGACCAGTAGTGCACAGCACACAAATATATATTATGCTTCATGTTTTTTCGCCCATTTCTCCAGGTCAGGATTATATTAAAGTTCTATTCTTCGGTGTGAATTCTACTCTAAAACACTTTCTCAGAACAAAGCTGAGATCCGTCTGGTGTCTCTACTGCAGAAGTGATCTCAGACGTTATCGTGATCATCAGATCTGCGCCGCACTAACACTGATACCTCAGCAACTTCTTAATCGCAGAATGGACTGAAATAAATTGAATTCTGTTATTTTATTTGCACGTACATTCAGCATGCTCTCACCCTGGATGTAATTACCCAGAAGGCCGGTTGGTTATTTGACGCTGTGAATGTGCAGGATGTCATTAACGGCAGACCTGCGGCATCCTATTTACGCTCTCCAAGAGAGAAAGAGCTCTTATTGCATTGCGTGATCCATGTAATTTCATTCCTGACTTGTTATTCTTCTCATTACATGCCCGAGTCCTTCCTCTCGTCCTCCGCAGCGCTGCAGGCACAGAACCAGAGCAAGAGACGGCGAAACGCTTGCATTCAGAGCGATGCGATACAATATCAATATATAGTCATGAACATTTGGGCACGATAAAAAATGCACGCTTTTATGAACCTGTAAACCTAGAGATGCATGCTGAAAGAGATGCATGACTTCAGTTAGCTTTGTAAACATACAAACATTTTTAAATCAAATATTAACATTCCACAGATGCATCATATAATGTGTGGATTATCGTGATGTTTTTATCAGACTCTCATTCTGACGGCACCCATTCACTGCAGAGCATCCATTGATAAAACACTGATGCAGTGCTGCATTTCTCCAAACCTGATGAAGACACAAACTCATCCGGATCTTGGGAGGCCTGAGGATATTAGTATTTTTGGGGAAACTATTCCTTTAAAATCTCTAAAAACTCTGAATCAGGGCTACTATAGTTAACAAAAAAAAAAAAAAAAATTAAATCTTTTTTTTTTTTTTACTTAAATTAAATGTAAAATAAAATAAAATATGCGTTCATTTTATACATTACAAATTATATATCACACACATACACACATATACATTAATATATTATTATTTATAATTTATATATTGTATCATATTATAATTATATATATATATATATATATATATATATATACATATACACACACACACACACACACACACACATATATATATATATATATATATATATATATATATATATATATATATATATATATATATATACATACATACATACATATATATATATATATATAAAATAATATTATACAAAATATAAATTATAAAAATAATATATGAATTAGTTTCCAATGCAATGATGCACTAAAATAACTAAAACTAAAATAAAATGAACAAAAACTTTAATTATTATCCAAATATAATAGTATTTGAATGATATTAAATAACACTTATTCAACAATACTTAGCAAAAGAAAAGCAGCAGAGATGTATAGATCTGTGCTGGAATCGTGTCTGAGCTCAGAAACATAATGGCACAAACAAACGATGGAAGGAAGAAAATAACTTCAGCAGAACATGCCAAGTGAAATGAAGCGGGCGCCATCTGTGATCTACATCTCTCCGAAGCAAATTGCTTTTAATGCGAGTGAGATGTTTCTGCTGCCAGAAAGGTCCTTCCTCTGTTCAAGGATAAAAAGTGTTCCTGAATGTGTGGAACTGGTGGGAAACGGCTCCCTCCTGATTACGCCCCATTTGTTCTGTCCTCATGTCTACCTGCAGTACAGCCGTCCGGCTTCTGGTCACTTCACTCGCCTTTTCCAGGTCAAGCGTGGGTCCTTTCAGAGCCAATCAAAGGAAAAGCTCGTCTCGTCTGACCCTCAGCGCTCGTGGGTTTCACTGAACACAGCTCGTGTTTGGTTAAGTGCTGCTGGACGAGCTTTCCAAGAGCTTCTGACTTAAATCCAACGGATGAATGAATGCTAAACCATATATTCAATCATTATCCACAGGGATTTAATAAACGCTTCAATAAAGAACCAAACTAGATCTGCATGATGTTGGAAAAATCTGTGATGCTTTGTTTTTCTGCAATAGATAAAAATACAGGAATTTTCAGAATTCCCAGTTGCTTTAATAAATATATTAAAGTCAGATTGAATTAGTGCGGTGATTTTGTTGGAGTGAATCTGCATTGAAAAATAAAATAATAAATACTACTACTAATAATAATAATAATACATGCTGAAAATGTATATTTTATATTAATTTTTAAGTGAACAAGTTTGCAAGTATTTTACATAATAATAATAAATACATTTTCATTAAACAAGTTTGCAATAATTTTACATAATAAATGCTAAAAAATATATATTTTATATTAATTTTTAATTAACATTTGCAAGAATTTTCCATAATAATAATATTTTATATTAATTTTTAAGTGAAAAGTTTGCAAGTATTTTACATAATAATAATAATAAATGCAGAAAATTTGCATTTTATGTTCATTTTAATTTAACATTTGCAATAATTTTACATAATAAAAAAAATTCATTAAACGAGTTTGCAATAATTTTACATAATAATAATAAATGCTAAAAAAAATACATTTTATATTAATTTTTAAAGAAGTTTGCAAGAATCTTCCATAATAATGATAATAAAAGCAGTGAAATAAAATTCCACATTAGCTTTTAATTTTGTAAATGTTGAATGTATTTATTTGCTTATTTTATTTTTTGATTGTGAAATCCTTGTGAAAGAAGTTGGTTTATATAAGAATGGTGTTCTTTTGATCATTAATGTTTCCATGTATTGATTCAGCAGACACAACAGATCTGTGCTGATATCATCACATAACCCTGGACTTATTCTTGCACTACTGCACTGAAATTGTTATTTCTTTAATTTCTGAATGCTTTCATAACTCACGACTCACACACAAGCGTGTTTCACCGTTTCCCCATTTTTCCAGCCAAAACAGGAAATAAATAACTCTCCCTGCGGCCACACAAAGCCGATTGGTCATTCTGTGATCTTCAGAAGGAAATATCCAAACCTGTGTGAAAAGCAGCAGTGCTTCATGAAAGACGCTGCTTATCTGCACACGACCAAGCGCTCCAGCTTCTCTAAAATATTCAGCCAATGAAAGCCCTGCTGTTCGTTTCTGACACTGTGTGCATCTGTAACGTAACGTCCCTATTCTGCTCTAAACATCAGGGGGCTTATATAAACACGTCCCAATTTAACTTTTACAGGACTCTATGCTTCACAAATTAGACCTTCTTTATTTTACATATTTTTACATGACACTGTGAAAAAGTTTGAGGTTGATATAACAAAACAAATAAAAAAGTGATTTTGTTTGGGTGCAGTACCAAATGTCACCACTTGAAACTCGCTTCAAATTCATTAACAATGCAAAGTAATTTCATGTCCTAACTTTTTTTTATATCGGTTTCACTTTGATGAAGTAAAAAAAAAAAGAAGAAGAAAAAAAAAAAAAGTACATTTTACCGACCAAACAAGAACAGAAGTCTCATTTGTATTGGATTATGCAAGTTTTGATGAGCTTTGATCGGGTCTCTCGCCCAAATAGTTTTTCACAGTAATTTTCACTAAATCCTTGTCTTCTGAGGAAGCGAACGAGCTTAAGTTAATGGTTATCGTCATAACGTGTGTTCAGATGATTAAACAGCTGGAAAAACACAGCCTGAGGCGTTCGCATTAAACCTGCCTCCCAAATCTGTCCATCGAGTGTCTTAAGCTGCCTGGAGGATGTTCTGCTGGCGGACCACAGCCCACTCCAATCTCTTCTTCATGGCAAAGACTGATGCTTTGAGAAAATCCTATTAATCCTGTTTAGCTTAAACATTCTGGTGTTGTTCGGACGAGTTTGTCTGACAGCCCTGATGCGATCGATGTCCCAATCGATATGTCCTGTGTAGCTAAACGGGAATTAACAGGTGGCCACTGAGCTAAATGTTTCTCAACAAAGTCTGACATTTAGTTGAGGAGATTGAGTTATCTACACATCAGCTGCCGAGCAGTTTACCTCTGCTTCAGCCCGTAACAAACGTTAATCTCTAATTCAATAGAAAACTCATCAGTGGAGAGTGCCGCGCTCTGTGTGTGTGTGTGTGTGTGTACCTCAGCGGCAGGTATTCCTTCTGGTGGGCGGCACTGGAGAAGCACTTCCTGTTCGAGCGACACTTCCTTCCCCAGAGGCTCCTGGTCAAATGTTTTCCGGAGATCTGTGAAGGAACCACAAATACACGTTTTAAGCATGAATGCATAAGAATGAACTCATACATACACACACACACACAAGTGCTGGGCAACGATTAATTTTTTTTACAATTACGATTAATCGCATGACTTTCTGCGATTAATCGCAAGTAAATTGCATTGTCATGCACAAAATTCAATAATAAATACAAAGTGTCTCAAAATTACTTTGTAAATTAGTACTAGTAATATTCTTTAAAAATCTACACTGAAATAAAATGGCAATAATTTTCAATTTTTGAAATAATTTTCACTTAGAAACTTAAATAGAATAAATCTTCACAAATTAAATAGACTACAAATAAATGAATTTGACATTAATATTTTAAGTGGAAAGACTGAACTAGTACTCCAGTAATATTTGCTTTATTTACGACTGCAGTGACTCAGATATGTAAATTATTTATTAAATGTACTGATTGATTGACTGATTGATTGGGCACAGACCAAAACCTCATCAATGCATTATAAACATGTCTCTGAAGCTGCTGTAAAACAGAAGAAATGCATCTGTCCTGCTGTAATCAGTGTTTCTCTGGTCACACATGTCTAGCGTGACTTCAGATGCTGCTCGTTCTCTCTGACATCATGAGATGTAATATTTAAGCGAGCTGGCCATCTCTCCTCTCAGCTTCTGCTGGAATACAGATGCATGTCTTCATTCTGCATTCACCTGAGCATCTCACACACCTTCTGCTTTCCCGGGACATATCTGACTTCCAGCGTGAATAAAGCATGGCGCGGGACGAGGAGCGTGTGGCAGCACATGCTGATGTCCAGAGCTGTAATGACTTTCTGCTTCACGCCGAATATTAATGCCATTACACAGTTTAACACAGCATCTCCATCTCACTGCATGACTACATGTTGTTTTAGGATCAATTATAACTTCTGCTACTATTAACTACATTTTATATTTATGTTCTTTTTTGGTTTCATTTTAATTTAATGTTTTTGTTATTTTGTTGTGCACTCTTATCAGCTTCTCATTGTTTTTAAATATGCCTATATAGTTTTTTATTATTATTATTATATGTCATAAGTGATTTTATAATGTCTAAGCATGAATGCATAAGCAAACCTATGTACAATACTGTTTTAGTGAGTTTAACTGTTAAATTATCCTTATATTTTACTGAAGTTATTCTTTCTTTCTGGTTTTATTTTATTTGTACAGCACTATGGTCAACTGCTGTTGTGTTTATCTGTGCTTAATAAATGAATGAATGAATGAGCCCTGCTTTTCTCTGAGCGGGTTCATTTAAAGCATGTGGATTTTGCCAACAATATTTGCTGCTTATCTGCCGTCAGTGTGATTTACAGATTTATCATCGGTCCGTGATGAGAAAACAGTGTCATGATGACAAATGGGTTCAGATTCATTTCTCTGAGAGTGATAGAAACATCATAAACACAGATTCACATTCGGCTCAGTGTTTCTTCTTATTGCTAGCTGTGCATCTCACATGTCTCAAAACTTACATAATACTTATTTCATTCTTATAATCATGTTGTATATAAAACCTGAGGACAGACAATAATTAATATATGTTAAAATATGAAGAGTTTATTTGCATAAACAACTTTTTTTTTATAATGTTTTTATTGTATTAATTAGCTGCATTTAAAATTAAAAATTTTTTTAATTAAAAAAATAACCCAACTCTAAGTTGATAAAGATTAACTGGAATATACAATGAAAAAAAAAAACATTAAAAAAAAAAAATCTGTTTTTTGCAAATTAACTCTTCATATAATGCTACATAATAATTTCTTATAATAAATAATATTGTTGATAAAAGCTAAAAATATAATTAAAATATTTAAAAATATTTTAAAATTTATAAATGTGTTTATAATCAAACATGATCTGAATGGGCATTCAGAATTTGGATAGACAAAGAATTGTTTGCATGCTCAAAATGGTAAAATAAAAAAGTAAACTAAAATGAAAGATCCGGCCGTATTGACACACGTTCCTGTCACTTCTCGAGCTGCTTTGACTCTTCTGTGCTACCAAATGAGAGCAGGGCAGACTGACAGCGATTGGCTGAATGCGCTGTCAATCAGACAGAGGGGCGTGTCTTTGCTGCTGACAGTGATGGATGAGCGGCGCTCCCACACTCTCCTCTGCGTCTCCTCCATCTCTGTCTGTCTCCTCTACATCCGTCCAGCTCCACAGAGGACGACAGATACAGAGAGACTCTAATAAGAATCCAATATTTCCCACACGCAGCGGGAGAGGAGAGAGCAGGAGGCACTCCATCAGTTCTGCTGGAGGTGGAGGACGTTAGTGTTATATAGAGCACACGCCTCAGCCTCATCCATCTGTGCTCACAACAGAGATTGACAACACGCTACCTGAAGAGAAAATGACAATCAAGGAAACCCCATTCAAGGGCCTTCAGTCAGCAGCCATCATCTCACTCACAGACGCACACAGCGCCATCCACTTGAGCGACCACACAGGAATATCAAAAACCATTACAGTTAGAAAATGATGCTTATTTCACATCAATCCCATGACTTTAACTTCTTCAGCTTCAGCTTGGTGTATTTAATGAGCATGTAGAGTAATCTATATATAAATATAGAAAATAAAATAAAATATTGCAATAACAAATTACAGTATTATCAACACTACATATATTTTTTAATACTATTTATAATTTTAAAATTTGTTTAAATAATTTTTTTTTTATTTGCAATTATCAATATATATTTCACAATAACATTTAATATATATTATTGAATATATTTTATTTTAATACTATATATATATATATATATATATATATATATATATATATATATTAAACATTTGTTTAAATAAATGTATTATGCATTTTATTTTTGTTTTTTTGCAATTATCAATATATATTTGATTATAATATTTAACATACACACATATATATATATATATATATATATATATATATATATATATATATATATATATATATATATACATACATACATACATATATATATATACACACGTTATATTTTTATTAATTATTTATTGAATTATTTTTGTAAATACATATACACACACACACACACACACACATATACATATATATATAATATATATACATATATATATATATACATATATACATATATATATATATACACATATATATATATACATATATATATACATATACATATATATATACATATACATATATATATACATATACATATACATATATATATATACATATACATATATATATACATATACATATATATATATATATACATATACATATATATATATATATATATATATATATATATATATATATAATTTAAATGTATTCCCTAATACTCACCAAAAATAATATTTTATTATTAAATAAATAGTAAACACAAATAATTAAAAAATAACTGCAAAAACAATTCCAAGGCTGCTTAAAAAAAGTGAAAAGTGTCATTGCTGTGCTCTGTATACTGTAAATTATATGTATGTAGATTATACTCTCTCTACACACATGCAACAGAGAATTTGCTTAAATTTGGACCAGAGGTGCAGAATCCCCCATCCAAACAAGCAGAAACAGGAGATGCGTTTGCTGGAGTCGATGCTCTGATGATAAAGAAACGTTTCATGCGTATATGATGGATGGATTATAATAAGTGTTATGAAACAGAGCCAGTGCTTGTTAACGTACTCTGTTACTAACGTAACCTCGGTTCCCTGAAATACGGGAACGAGTACTGCGTCGAAGACGCATATGAGAAAAACCCTTTTTCTCTCCTGAACTGAAGCCTTATTCAATCACGCAGTGAAGACTGCACAGCCATTGGATCGTGCAGTGCTATTAAAACAAACCAATGGCTTGGCAGCGGTGCTGCACGAACCTATGGCAGCGAAGCCCGCCAAAGCCCACCGAAATGGGTGGGGAATCTGGCTATATATTGGCCGCTTCGCCACAGGAATTCAGGTTACTTCGACTGAGTTGTGCAGCCTTTTTAGCATGGCAAGGAACGCAGTACTCGTTCCCGTATTTCAGGGAACCGAGGTTACGTTAGTAACCGAGTACGTTCCCTTTCAATACTTCACTCGTACTGCGTCAATACGCATATGGGAACCCAGTCCAATCACGCCATGCTAAGAAGGGAGGACGACCAACGCAATCACACTTGATTTGTTAAACCAAGATATGACAATAGCAACTAGGGGCAGAATAAGCTCAATGAGGTTACGTCTGGCCTAGCCTGATCATCCCGTGTTCGTATCGCCTCAGTACCAAAGGGACCGAGTGCATACGAGTAGAGTTTGAGCCTTGGTCAAGAATGGCCAAGAGCATGCAAATGAGGAACAAGAACGTGACCTTCACACAGAAAGTACCCTAGCATGAAGTGCCGGGACGTCTAGATTGTAAAATCTAGCAAATGTGGACGGCGAGCTCCAGCCAGCCGCCTCACAAATTTCTGCGATAGTCACACCACTAGACCATGCCCAAGACGAAGACACTGCTCTCGTCGAATGGGCTCTTACTCCAATTGGACTTTGCAGGCCCAGAGAAGAGTAGGCTAGCTGGATTGCATCAACAATCCACCTTGAAAGTCTTTGCTTAGAGACCGGTAACCCTCTGGTGAGGTTTCCAAAGCATATGAAGAGCTGTTCTGATCGTCTTATTGGCGCAGAACGCTCAATGTAGACTTTTAGAGCCCTCACTGGGCAAAGTAGATTCAGCCCTGGATCCTCCTCTATGTTTTGTAACGCAGAGAGGGTGACCACTTGTGCTCTAAAGGGTGTGGAGAGCACCTTTGGCACATAGCCATGCCTCGGTTTCAGGACGACCCTCGAGTCGTTAGGCCCGAATTCTAGGCAATTAGGGCTTATCGAAAGTGCTTGCAAATCACCCACACGTTTAACAGATGCTAGTGCCAACAGTAGAGCGGTCTTTAGCGACAGGGACTGTATGGACTGTATGGGGGCCCCTTCAGGGCTCTCAGCACCGTGGGCAGGTCCCAAGAAGGGACGGTGGGAGGGTAAGGCGGATGAAGAGGATTTGTTTCAATGTGATCATTCTGAAGCACCGTCTCATGAGGGCACGGTTCAGATGTCTTAAATCGAGGATGGGGCGCAGCCCGCCATCCTTCTTGGGAACTAGGAAGTAACGGCTGTAAAACCCTGAGTCGCGGTGTGCTGGGGGAACGATTTCTATAGCTCCCTTCACCAGCAGATTTTCCACTTCGGCACGAAGAACGTGAGCGTTCTCGTTGTGCACCGAAGTGGTGACCGCCCCGCGAAAGCATGGTGGCCGTCGTGCGAACTGAAGGGAATAGCCGTGTTTTATTACTCCCATGACCCAATCTGATACCCCGGGAATGGCTTGCCATTGTGAGGCCCGGATGGACAGAGGTTGTATTAACTCGAGTGATTGACCACCGTGGGGGGACATAGCACTCGTGAGTGTTGTGTGAGAAAAACTGCTCTTTTTGTGAAGGAGTGTGTTTTTTATTTTTTGCACTATAACAGCGCTTTGCTGTCTGGGTGCTAACAAGGGCCCATTGTTTGCAGCAGGAACAACTTCGTCGACATCTGGAGATGGACGGTAGAACACACGGGGCAGTTTGGGGGGTGGTCCGGCTGTGGCGAGACTTAGCCCCCTCCTCTTTCTTTCCTGTCGATCAGGATGACGGCGGAGGGGCAGGGTCCAGCACTATCTTGGGCCGGGGTCCCATGCGCTTAGGAAACTGATACCGTCTGGTGGCCGAGCGAGAACGGTGTCGAGGCTCGGGTTTCACCGGCTGGGCTGCGGTGGTAGCAGCGGGCGCTTGCTTAGGAGGCTGACGAGTCTGCACCTGTCTGGGGCGACTGGCAGCAGCAGATGAAGCGCGCTTCGGCAGGAAGTGTTGCATTGCCTGGGACGACTTCTGCGCCTCTGTGAAACGCTCGGCGAATCCCTCTATCGCCGGGCCAAAGAGGTCGCTGGGGGAGATCGGTGCGTCTAGGAACTGGGCTCTGTCCGCATCCTTGATCTCCGTAAGGTTAAGCCATAAGTGGTGCTCCAGGACGACCAGGTTAGCCATTGAGTGCCCAATGGCCTGGGCGGTGCTCTTGGTAGCACGCAGCGCCAAGTCTGTTGCACTTCTCAGCTCCCTGATCGTGGCGATATCTGGGCCAGACTCGGTGGCGGCGAGAAGTTTGGCCTGGAAGACTTGCAGCAACGCCATAGAGTGGAGCGCTGCGGCTGCTTGCCCTGCCGATGAGTAGGCACGCCCGGCGAGCGCCGACGTCGTACGGCAGGGTTTGTGCTCGCTTTCATCCTGCTGCTTTAATCCTCTGCCCCGCCTTTTCTTCCTCACCGGCTCGCGGGAGGAAGAAAAAGGGAGGGCGCGAGGAGCGAGATCGCTCTCTGAAAAGAAAGCGATTCGCGAGCGCAGAGAGGCGATATTCATGTTCTCGCAATGAGAACATGAATTCCCCGCGAGTGCTGTGTCAGCGTGGGGTTTCCCCAAGCACGCGACACACTCGCTGTGCCTGTCATCAGCGTGCAGAGGCGCTCTGCACGAGCTGCAATGACAAGACGGCATTTGCAACAACGCCGTAGAAAAAGGCTCTTTTAGAGAAATTTGCTCTTTCAATATATCTCACCGGATGGCCGCAGGGAAGCGATGTATCTGCGGTGGGGACCGGCAGTCGCGTTCCAGTGCGAGGCGTGTCAACGGCGAGCAGTTCAGCGGAGATCAGCGAAGCGATGTGACGTCGTCACTGAAGGAGAAATAATCTGAATTCCTGTGGCGAAGCGGCCAATATATAGCCAGATTCCCCGCCCATTTCGGCGGGCTTCGCTGCCATAGGTTCGTGCAGCACCGCTGCCAAGCCATTGGTTTGTTTTAATAGCACTGCACGATCCAATGGCTGTGCAGTTTTCACTGCGTGATTGAATAAGGCTTCAGTTCAGGAGAAAAAAGGGGTTTTTCCCATATGTGTCTTCGACGCAGATCGAGTGAAGTATTGAAAGGGAACTCAGTGTGTTATAGCTGTGTTTGACAGAAACATGTGCTTTGTGTGTGTTAGGTATCTCCATCAAGCAGAAGCACAGAGATGAAGGGTTTTATGGTGTGTTTGGATGGGTACAGTATTATATTTCAATAAAGATGTAATATAAAAATAGACCAGAGAGACACTCTCAACCAGACACACACACACACACACACACACACACACACACACAGCAGCTGCTCTCAGAAGAAACACAACTTTATTCTGATCAGTAGTTATATTCACGGATTGATCAAAAGACACTGAAGCTGTGGTCTTTATCTTCTGTGTATTTGATTTCATCAGATGATGGCTCGGTTATAAGGCTTTTTGTGCAGATTAACACCTTGGAAGGGAGAGAGGGTTATGTAATCTTAATGGGATGCGTTTCAGAAACTATTTCATATTATTTTGGTTGTCAGACAAAAAAAAAAATTCATCAAATAAAGAGAAGTAATTGGAACCTGGTATTTCTGTTCTTTTTCATGTGTCTAATAGACGAAGTTATTTTGAAAAATATCTATGAATATGAAACACGTCGACTCTTCATGCTCTATGTTGACTTTGGTTTCACTAATAATAAACATACATTTGCATAAAGCATCCATATTTGTCCATGCCTATGTTGATTATAGCAATAAAAACATGAAAAGTATTCATTTAAGGTACATTTAGAAGAGATAAAAATGAGCGTTAATTTGCGATTAATCACAAGTTAACTTATGACAATCATGCGATTAACCACGATAAAAAATATATACATACATATATACACACACACACATATATATATATATATATACACACATATATATATATATATATATATATATATATATATATATATATATATATATATATATATATATATATATATACACATATGATAGGTAAAAATTGTTAGCCTGAATGCACTTTAAGTCGCTTTGGATAAAAGCGTCTGCTAAATGCATAAATTAAATTTTTAATTAAATTTATTTTAATATACACACACACATATACACACACATGTATATATAGCATGAAAAGAACGCTTATTGTTATTTTTTAGTAGATTTTACTGTTTTACATGTATTACACATTTTGAATGTACTCTTTGAAGCTTCAGTAGATGTTTTTTTTTTTTTACATATTTAACAATTTAAGCAATACTAATCTATTGCAATTATGGGGGGGGGGGGGGGGGGGTTGTGTAAGCTAATTTTTAAAGTAGATTTTCCTGTGTAATGCGTTAAACATTTTTAATTTTTACAAGTTAAAACTGCTGTTTGGATGACAATACAGAAAGCATATATATTTTTCTTGCATCAAGCCTTTAATTAAAAGTTGAAATAACAATAATCTCAAGTTTTTTAATTTCACGGTGTAGCTTCAATATTTAATGTCAAAAACATTGCCCAAAATGTAATGCAAGTAAACCTGGCTGTGCGGATGAAGTAACACACATCAGAGCACAGAAAACGCTGAAAACAGATTTAGTACAGTAGGAAACGGCTTCAGTCGCATCGGAGGACATTACTGTAATAACAGCGGCTGAGTGGCTGTTTAAAGCCATGCTGCCATTGGACGTTTAAACAACTCACACCAATTACATCCGTCCCTCGAGAACACCGTTAACCCCTCGTGTTCTGACACACGTGAACACAGTCTGGAGTCAGAGACGGCACTAAATACTGCAGCGCTCCACCTTAACACCAGGAGTTTACAAGAAAAGACAAAACGGGCAAGAATACCCAAGCAACCTCATAACACATAACCACCCCAAACTCTGAATTCAATGAAAACGAGGCACAGAAGTAAACACTGGCATGCGATCGCATGTTCCTTGGACTGACTCATTACATCCTGGCGAACGCTTTGAGGAAAGTTTCTGTGCAGTTTGAGTGAAATCAAAGCTCTCCTCAGTTCATGTTCGTTCGCCGTACGCCGCGTGGGTTTCTCACATTAGCAGCGGTTGAAACAAGCGGCCCGATTTAAAGCACTTTGGGGTTCTGGACAAAACGCCATCCATATTTTGTGCCGTTCCTGTGCCAAAAACCCTGAGTGGTGAATAATGTACGCTGGAGCGGAGCAGGGTGGAAATGAGCAAACACACACGCTGAATTTATTACCTCCTCTAATGGGCCAAATGCATTACAATGCCATTTGTGATATGTAGCGCTACACAACCTTTCTGCCTATTATAAATTAATGCAAGGCTGGAGACACACACACCATAGATGCTGCATTTCAGTCTCCAGACTTTCAGGAACACAACAAAGTTTCAGAAGAGAAGCTTCAGCTGCACGACTCGAATCAAATCAAGTCCTTCCGCCCAATCTTACTACACACTTTAAACGTTCAGCGTCTCGTGCTGGCTTTAGCTTCGGGGTGAATCTCACAGCTTGTGTTGGCCAAGACGATGCCCAAACACAGCCAGCAGATCCGCTCGAACCCCTGACCGCACTCGTGCTCCCATGAGCCTCCTCGCGGCCGCACACGTGGACGCATGTGAAAACAATTACACTGAGTGCATGTGTTGGGCTACTTGTGCTAAATTACACAGGTTAGTGAATTACGGGCAATTTACATAGCTGTAGTCTCTCGTCAGTCAATGAGAACACCAATGAAGGTATCCGGCATTTGATTTGAGCTGTAATCGCCGAGTCTGAATCCAGATAAGCGTTCAAACCCACAAAACAGCCTTAAGTACACACTGAGACTGCGACGGCATACTACGTCTATGATTGCTGCAGTATATATAGCGTGCACACCATGTATAATATGCTTGAAATATCCAGATGACCTACTAAATGTGCACACTACACAGAATATATTGCATCCCATGATGCACTGCACTGCACTCAAACTACTTCCAGTCTTAACAACTGAAATATCATCTGTGATTTTCATGATTCATTATTTGATTACGCTGCGACATTAGAGTATAAATACTGTTTGACTAAATGAACAGTACAGAAGGTAGTGTACAGTGCATACTCTGCAGTACTCTACTCTTAGAATAGCATAGTATTATTTCTGCTATATTTGTCAGAAACGGTAATAGTAGTATGCCATTTTGAATATAGGTAGTTTGAAAAACTAAACTGCATACTGCCCAAATGCACCATCTTTCATAGTATACTGCAAGCAATTTTAAATATAAAAATATTTACGTTTTGAATGTATTACAAATACTTAGCTATGTTTTAAAACTTTAATGTAATTCAGTTGTAATTCAAATGCAATTATGCATGTATACATATACACACATATTTATGTTTTAGCTTTATGTATATATACTGTAATAAATTCAAATACAGCTTATACTTAAAAAAAAAAAAAAAAAAACTAAGTCATCAATTAAAAAAAAACTATTTTAAAACAACATGATTTTTTAAATCTATTAAAAAAATTACAATTGTATCTTTGTTTTTCCTACACAATAATCAGCATCTTGTTATCTTACAAATAAATCATAAATTTGCATATTAGTGTCTTATTTAACAGTCTGTTTAGGTAAAAGCCAACACAAAGATTGTAAATAAAGGTTGTAATGACTCCCAGTTCATTCATCACACTGTAAATGGAAGGTCAAGTCAAATGCATTGGACAGTATTTCCCACACTGTGCTCTTTGACAGCGTCAGTGTTTGAGTCAGATATCCAGTGTGACAGTAAACACAGTAGTGTGTTATTGTTGAGTGTGTTGTGTGGAAGTAAATCTCAGCAGTGTGTGAGTCCGTGTTGAACAGGATCGAAGCTCGTCTCCTCATAACTCACGCTGGAAGTGCTCGACGCGACACGCTCACCATTAATATCCTCAGTGAGAGCGCCAGCCTCCTACAGCTCCTGAACTTTACGACGCTTCCATTGATCAGCGATCCACAACAACAAAACGCTGCTTATTTATCGCTCTGGAGTGTTACTCAGGCCCTGATTAAAACATCCGTCACAGACGGGACGCTGACTGAAAAAGGCTAAATGATCACTGCTGCTTCCATTAGCCTCTGGAGGGAGAGAGAGAGAGGGAGAAAGAGAGAGAGAGAGAGAGAGAGAGAGAGAGAGAGAGAGAGAGAGACATCTGAACAGAGACTGGTTTGGATTACGATCATTAGAGCAGATCACTGACCTGAGACCAGCTGGAGTGACCCAGGCTCAAGTGAACGTGTGTTAGACATCGACTGTAACTAAAGCCCATAAGAAGATCAACAGGTCAACGAGGAGGAGTAATTAAGTGCCCTAACTAGGTGCCAGCTGCAGTTCTTCACTGAAAAGCCAAATACTGTAGTGTTCTACAGCAAATAGAAGTAAACGGGAAATAAAAATGTCTGCAGTGTTCAAGGCTGGATGCAATAATAAACGAACAGCCCGATCAGAGTAGAGTGATTCATGAAGACATGACACTTTCACAGAGCGGACCATCTCTCGTTCACACGCTGAAGATGTCCTCCGTCTGAACCGTGAATGTGTGAGGTTTCAGAACAACCTGCTTGACCACGGCTCTGATGGAAACTGACCAAACGTTCCCCACAAGATAACAGCAGCCCACATAGAAGCACATTTTAGTCACAGATGGAAACGTCTGGATGCCATTCGTTAGATCATTTATAACCAATAATAATAATAATAATAATAATAATAATAATAATAATAATAAATAATGTCTTGTAAATACAAATACAGAAAAATCTAAGAAAATCTGCAGAGAATATATTTAAAATATATACATTTAAAGTTTCAATTGTATATTGTATTTTTTATTTTATGATTTTATGTTCTACTTATTAAATCAAATATTTTAATAAAACAAGAAAAAAACAACAATAAAACATGTATTAAAATTATTTTATATATGATTTTGTTAAGTATTTATTTATATATACTTAATTATTAATACACAAAATTTGCATGTTAAAATATTTTTTTTTAAATACACACAAACTGTGTTATATTCATGATTTATTTAGGTATTTATTTTTATATTTAATTATCAATACACAAAATTTGCATAAAATACACATGTTTAATAATTCATTAATTCATTAAAAATAATAATAATTATCTGTTATAAGTATTTATTTTTATATTTAGTTATTAATGCACAAAAATAATTGCATATCGAAAAATAAATGAAATGTTTTACTTGTTTACCTGCATTTCATGAGACAAATGTGTCGTTATTTATATATGAACGTAAAATCCCAGGGATAAGACGCCTTTCTAATGTCACTATATTGGGTTTGTAAAGGTATCTGGGTTTGAGATCAAGACAGACATGCAACATCAGGTTTGATTTCTGTCCGTGGATATAAACTGTTCAGGAGAAGGAAGGCTTCTGGACGGACTGAGATCAGCAGCTGCGTATAAACACCAGCACTTCCACCAGAGGAAGGGGAGTCGTCAGCATACACTCCTCCGTGTCGTGTTTGTGTGTGTGCTGTAGTGTGTTTGGACTCACAGGCGATCCGGACGTGGGCTTTACGGCTCTTGGTGGTTCCTGCCGAGCTCCAGGCCACACACTGACACCAGAAATCCTCCAAACCGAAGAGTTCCTCCACCTGCTGACGGGTGATCTCGATACTGGCCTCCCGCACCACCAGACCTGCACACACACACACACACACACACACACACACACACATTAGGTTTCTGTGAATACTGGGGTCTTTCCATAGACTTCTATTACTCTTAAACTGACCAAATGATATTTTCTGTCACCTAACCTTAGACAAACTGTTACACTTCCAGATAAACATTTACTATTTTTAATTGTTTTTTTCCCTTGTGTATGTCACAAATGTCATGTTTTACCATCCTTACGGGGACAATGTTCTCACTTTGTAGCATAAATAAGAACACACACACACACACACACACTCATGAGGATGTGCAGTCTGTCTGCAACACATGCCATGTTTAACTTGTTCATAAAAAGCGGTGTTAGGGTTTTTTTTTATGGTAAAATAAGTGTAATGCATGGCTGTGTAGAGATCATATGAGCGTGACCAAACACACACACACACACAGATGGACTGCCAGGATGATGGAGCTGTTTGGACTCTTTTCTAGCCGCATTTGGAGCATCACACCGGCCTGATCCTGTTTGCTAAACTCCTGATTATTGTTCAGCGGCTCCAGCTCGAGTCGTAAAGCTGCTATGCTAATGCTAATGTGCTGCTCTGCTCTCCTCCATCCAGCTTCTTCTACAGACTAATTGCTTGTTGCTTCATCTGCACACATTTTAAATCACACGTATGACTGACTCCTCACAAAGTAAAAAAAAAAAAAAAAGACAGTTTTTACTTATTTCATACTCATGTATGAACATGGTTTATTTTAATCAGTAAGATTCAGTGAGACATGTAAGACATGAAACTGAAAAGTCTAATATACTTTTTTTCATATACAGTATGCATTCAGATAAATTATAAACAAAATTCTATACATTTTTATTATAATAAACACTATTTAAACTGAACTGAGCTGGATGATGACATCACTGACTTCAATGATGATTGAGTGTTTACTGTTGTCCCTTTGCATTATTACACTATTTGACACTTTAATATTGTAAAGCTGCTTTGACAATCTGTTAAAAGCACTATATAAATAAAGGTGAACTGACTTACCAAACTGAAAGTACAGACAGTCTCTAAATAGATAATAAATATATAATATGTGATAATATAAACACATCTAAATATAATTTTTGATTTGAATTTATATATAATATTTTTTAAATAATTGTAGTTATTTTTTTATCATTCTAAAAATACTTTCCAAATTATTATAAAAATAATCATTTCATTATTACAAAAAAAACAATTATGTAAATAAATTGATAGAAGATTTGCATAACTCATGTTATTGTAGAATAATAAATAATTGTAAAATATTTTTTACATTTTATAAATATATTTAAAAATATTAAAATAATTCTAAATCATATACACACACACACACACACACATACACACATATATATATATATATATATATATATATATATATATATATATATACACACACACATATATATTAATATATATATATATATATATATATTAATATATATATATATATATTAATATATATATATATATATATATATATATATATATATATTATATATATATATATTATATATATATATATATATATATATATATATATATATATATATATATATATAGAAAGTTGGATTTAGTTTAACGTCACACTGCCAGACAAAACTTAATCCGTCGACAAAAACAATAAATTGCTCTAAAATCACTAAAATGACTTTCGTTTCTATCTGATTTCCTATCTAGACCATAAAGCTCCTGTAATTATGTGAACCAGCAGTCAGATTTCTAGATAAGTGTTTAGTGAACATTCTGATATATTAAACGCTCACTTTTCACCATGCAATCAAATCAACATCCAGTACATGCAGCTCAAAACTCAGAAACACGTCACATTATGGAAGTGAAATGATTTGCAAACTCAGTCTCATGTTAATGTTCTGTTGTAAATCCTGAAATGAAACAATCCAGCAGTTATTGTACTGCACACGTTACACGCTGTAGAAATGAAGACAAACAGGCCTGTATTCTCTCTCCAGTTATTTAGCCGCTTATTAGGATTAGGAATCTAGAGCTGGCACTGAAATGACATTTCTAATGCGCTGAATAGAGCCCACATTTCTCACACATTATTCCTATCCTCCAAAGCCAACAACCATTTCAACTTGCCGTTATATTTGCATCAAAACTGCATTATATTGGAAGCTACAATGGAGAAAAGCTTTATTGGAAATGCGGCGTTCATCTTCGACAGAATTATTCCCGAGGCCGTCATTCAGCTCCTCACAAACTCATTTCAGACGCTCAAAGTCTGGCCTGGAAACGATGGCATGAGGAGCGACGTGAAGTGGATTGATTGAGGCAGAGGCCTGTGGGAACGGCTGCTCAGTGACCGCAGCGTGATTGACCCTGTTTATGAGCCACTATCAGCTTCAATAATTAAAACTTGTGTGATGCTGGAGCTTCAGCCCAGAGAAATATACAAGCATTATGTACTGTACTGTTTTAAATCAGTGAATTGTTTGAATATGGCAAAATATAAACAATAATGTTATAATATTTTATTATATAGAATAATATTGACAATAAAAAAAATAAGTTAATATGTTTAAAAATATTTTTTAACTATTATAGAAATTGATGTCCATTTTAACTGATTAGAAAAATTATTGTATAATTAATTCTAGATTAAATAATAATTGAAGTTCAATTCATATCAATTTAAAATAAATCAAAGATAAATTTTAAAAATTGTAAAAACCTTCATGCTTTTTTATATTTAAAAAGGTTTATTAAATTTAACAATTGTATAATTTATACAATATAAAAAAATAAAACAGGTAAAATAATATAAAATATTAAAAACTATCATAGTTTTAAAAATAAACTTACACAATATTTCATGTAAAATAATGTTAAATTTGTAGATATACATTATAAAAATATGTTTTTTAATATAATTGTATCATTTAAAAGGTTTATTAAATAATATAATTTTATAATTCGTATCTGTGAAATAAATATGTAATTATAAATAAAAATAAATACTGATTTAAAAAAAATAAGTTAAATATAAAATCATATCATATAAAAATTTAATAAAAATTATACAATACTAAATGTTAAATATACATTTAAAAATTACATTTCAATACTTAATAGAAATGTTTAAGATAATATCAGTTAAATTCACATTTATATCAGCCATCATGTTGAATCTCAATCTTCACATAAAAATGACAATGAAATTTATATTGTCATTATATTATTTTTATTTTATATAATATAAAATATAAAAATTATATTTATTAACTATATTATATAATATTTATGGTTATTTAAACATTAAATTTAAAATGCATATCAAATATTGCTCTTTTTTTAACATTTTTATTCTTATATGTAGTATTCTTATATTCGGCCAAATAAGAAAATATCTGGACAGCATGTGCTGGATTAAACCTTCACATGATGAGACTGACACTTTTGGCAAAAGCAATAAAATTGAAGCTTTCCTATTTAATCCTGGTGGCCGTTTTGTGTGGCAAGTGACATAATTAATCACGGCAGGTGAGAAACACATGGCTCAGAAGAAACACATCGACTGCCATCCATCTTGTGTCACTCCTAAGTGCCGTAGCTCACGGATGAAAACCGGCTCACACCCATCGCAATCATTCAGATGCTATAAATAGGCACGATCCCCGAACGGCTCATCGGATGAGTGTTTAAGAGGCCGGATCGATAGGAGAACATTTGAGTAGGTGTTTCTCCACAAAGCCACTCCGTTGGCTTCCAGAGAAATCCATTTGCAGCAAGCTAATGATCTGCTGCTCAGCCTCCGCAGTAAGCCAACTCTTTCTTTATTTATTTTGGGGACAGTAGGCTGGAGCCTCGCGGCCCTGCTCCAGCTCCATGCAAAATGTCTCTTAATCTGCTTCTCTGACCAAATACACCAAGAACAGCAGTGCAAGAGAGAGCCATCACAACAGAGAGGAGAGGAGAGGAGAGGAGAGAGGGGAGGAGGACAGGAGAGGAGAGGAGAGAGAGGAGAGGAGAGAGGAGAGGGGATGAGATGAGATGAGAGAAGCGGAGAGAGAGGAGAGAGGGCAGAGGAGAGAGAGGAGAGGAGATGAGAGGGGAGAGAGGAGGAGGACAGGAGAGGAGAGAGGGGAGGAAAGGAGAGAGGAGGAGAGGAGAGAGAGGAGAGAGGAGGAGGAGAGAGGGGAGGAGGAGAGGAGGAGAGGAGAGAGAGGAGAGAGGAGAAGAGAGGAGATGAGAGAAGCGGAGAGAGGGGAGAGAGGAGAGAGGAGAGGAGAGGAGAGGAGATGAGAGGAGGAGGACAGGAGAGGAGAGAGGAGAGAGGAGAGCAGAGAAGAGAGGGCAGAGGAGATGAGAGGAAAGGAGAGAGGGGAGAGGGAGAGGAGAGGAGATGAGAGGAGGAGGACAGGAGAGGAGAGAGGAGAGCAGAGAAGAGAGGGTAGAGGAGAGAGAGGAGAGGAAAGGAGAGAGGAGGGGAGAGGAGAGGAGATAAGAGAGGAGAGGAGATGAGAGATGCGGAGAGAGATGAGAGGAGGACAGGAGAGAGGGAGGAGGAGAGGAGAGGAAAGGAGAGAGGAGAGGAGAGGAGAGAGAGAGGAGAGGAGAGAGGAGAGAGAGGAGAGGAGAGAGAGGAGAGGAAAGGAGAGAGGAGGGGAGAGGAGAGGAGAGGAAAGGAGAGAGGAGAGGAGAGAGAGGAGGAGAGGAGAGGAGATGAGAGATGCGGAGAGAGATGAGAGGAGGACAGGAGAGGAGAGGAGAGCAGAGGAAAGGAGAGAGGAGGGGAGAGGAGAGGAGAGCAGAGGAAAGGAGAGAGGAGGGGAGAGGAGAGGAGAAAGGGGAGGAGAGTGGAGAGGACAGAGGGGATGACAGGAGAGGAGAGGAGAGGAGAGGAGTGATTAAGTCTCAGATAAAGATAAAGTTTCACATTTGTGCTCTCAGCACACAAACTCCTCTGACATTCAGGGACAAGGGCCCATACTCAGCGTTAGCCTCATCTTCATCAATGTCACAGCTAAGAAAGCTGCCGACAGGATAATTGAAAACCAGTTTGCTGCGAGCTTTAAACTTAAACCCCAATACACAGATGAAGATTTTATTTCCATTCAATTCAATCTGCATGTCTGTTTGATGCTATTATTGTGCGTGTGAAGTTTTAGCAGGTTCCTCCAGTGAATCACAATGGTCAGTGTGAGAGAGAATCAAACACCCCGAGGGTCTGGAGCCATTACAGAGGACACGGCTGCTTTGATTGGCTGCATTCAGCTGCCAAAGAAGGGAAATTGAGTTGTCGCCGCGAGCACACAGGTAGCAATCTCGCTCTCTGGCATTCAGTGCCACGTCCCTATTGAACGGCTGGATATTAAATCCCCACGGAAACACACACACGCCAGCATTGTCCAGAACCTCATTTCCAGCCCAACATCACTCCCATCCTCTGCAGGATTCAATAAACGGTCTATGCTGAGGGTTTACATGACAATAAATTACAAATTCGGACCGGACAAAATCAAGTAACACAATTGTGCCAAATTGTGCAATTGGTCATGGCATCGATGTCATATTTTGAAACACATTCGTTTTGCAAAAATGTCAAGTTGTCTTTTAGATTATAATGTGTTTGTCTGTTTTTTTTATAAGCAAAACTGCATAAAAAGAGATGTTTAAAAACCAAACTAGACTGACAACAAACAAGATTGTGAAAATTATAGGTTTTAGTGACGTTTTGTATTTAAAATGGTAATTAATTGATTTCCTAGCGCGACGCAGCAATCAGTGCAGCTATTAGCCGAGTGACTTCCCATACAGCATCACTGATTGTTATTAGAGCTGAAACAACGAATCGATTTAATCGATTAAAATCGATTATTAAAATAGTTGTCAACTAATTTAGTAATCGATTCGTCGCTAAATAAATTTGATTTGCCATAAGCGGCTCATTTCGTGCATATTTCAAATCTGCGGTGACGAAAGTGTGGCAGTAATGAGCCACCGGAGGTTTTACTCAGCCAGTACAGCAGGTGAAGTAGCGAATAGCCAATAGCTGGCCTCGTTTTATGTCACGTGCTTCCCGAACAGCGTCTCTGCAGCATTCAGCGGGAAGTGGGAGTACTTTACTTTGAGCCTTTAAAATGAAGAGTAACCTGTAAACTCTGCACTACTGAACTGTTTAAGGGGCCGTTCACATATCGTGTCTTTTGCGTGCTCAAGTTCGTTATTTCCTATGTAGGCGCGCAGTATGCACTCTCATAATGGAAGCGACGCGGTCGCGACACGCACGCGGTGCGATGCGCCCGTTTTTCCAGGCGCGTCCACACCGCATCCATTTATCCTTTGCTGAAATTTCCGGGTCTTCATGGAGAGAGCACGTCATGGTTGCTTAGCAAAGGCAGACGCCTCAGGGGCGCTTCTGCCCGAGCGCTTTGGAAAGAAGGAGAAAGCGGCGCGACTAGCGTTTTCCACGCGTTTTTAGGTGCGATATGTGAACGGCCCCTAAGAATTTTATTTGTGCAGATTCTCCAGTACAAGGTTGTTTGCAAATGTTTAGTCGTAAAAGCTGATAACATTGCTTTTTAACAGTTAACATTT
>NC_068405.1:24539854-24614854 GCF_023724105.1 Carassius gibelio | reverse complement strand
CTGGCCACACCTCTGCACCCTCGGCCAAACCGAGTCTCTGTACTCTCTTACAAAGCTTCTTTATTGGCATCAATGGTTCTATGAAGAACCTTAAACATCCATGGAACCTCTCAAAAGCAGAAAAGGTTCTGTATTGTCAAAAAAAAGTTTTTTAGATTTCAAAAATGTTCTTCAAATCACTGAAAGTTTCTTTGAGGGAACCAAAAATGGTTCTTTTAAGGAATCGCTGCAAAAACACCAATTTGGAGGCTTTATATTTAAGAGTGTAGGGTTGGGTATCTTTGGAATTTTATTAATTTCGATTCCGATTTCTGCTTCAATTGCATAAGATAAAAAATCCAATATAAAAAAAATGATGTGCATTTATTGTCTTTATACAAATCATTCTGTTGCAGCTTAATAACATGAGCAGAAATCAGCAGCCTACAGAACACTTACCTATGCTTTTCACAAAAATACCACATCAAAAACAGCCAGACTAAGATAAATTTCAACATTAAAGTGTTAAAGACAAGTAAACAGTCAGTAATAAAATAGGATCAACAAATCAATAAGCAATAGCATAAGCTGAACCAAATTCAGTTTAAAAATACTGCATAGTTTCTTCGTGTTCATGATGATATACTGATAGTTTTCTGCATACTGGTTGATAAATATAAAAGTAGTCAGTTTCAGCCTGGAACAACTTTTTCCGAACTGAAATGCACACAAACAAGGCGCAGGTTGTTTCCGTTCCTGCATGAATCGTTAAGCAGAATCTAAATCAAATACCAGGTTCTTGGAAATTTGGAAGTGCAGCACTGACCATCACATCAATATCATCCGTGATGTAACAGGCCCATGTCTGAGTGTTAGGGGAGCGAGGAGATGCAGGTGAACGGGTGAGACTGCATTAGTACCTAGAGCCCCAGGGGATTCTGGGTAGAGTGTGCCTGCTTTCCATCACATGTAAGTCTTAAATCACACCCGCCCCGTCACCGGCCTCTAATCACCTGCTAATTACAGAGGAGCCATAACCTCTGCTTGACCCTCCACTTTGGTCACCTGACATGCATCTGAGCATGCATGACCTACTAAACGACAAAGTTAAAACCATTTTCAAAAACTGTAACTACATTTAAACATTCAACAAACAGCACTGTAAAGTGTGCAAACGGCTATATGGTTCTGGGTGGTTGTCTGGTGTCCTACATCTTTAGTATCTGGTTTGATTTACATTTTATAATGCTTACAATTAGATTATGGTTACTTTTTTTATGGATTACATTCATATTATGGTCTTATATTAAATTAGGTTTGAGAAAACCTGGAGCATTTTATGATACGGTAGATATGAGTAACCTAGATTACTAACTACAGTTGTTGTCATGTAATCTGTAATCAGTAATGGACTACAATTTGTGACTAATCCACCCAGCTTTGTTTGCGATATGGTGTGTTTTCAGGGTGGTTTCTAGGTATTTTTTGAAAAGAGTCCTAAAGACTCAAGTGTCTGTGATCTTCTGATTCTTAAATGTGCATCTGAGATTTTTTCCAGCAGATGAAAACAATAAATCATTCAGGTTTACTCAAAAGCAGTAATTCCCACATTTGCCTCATTATTGAACATTGGTGTATTTTGTGATATTGCTGCTGCTGCACTACATTATATCTACTTTATAAAAGCAATAAGCCACAAGAAGACGTGTATTAACGTGATTTTACCAGTGATTTATCTCTTCACTTTGAGCCTGAGTTTAAGAATGCTTTTTAACCATGGTAAAATCATTATAACTCATTGCCTCTCGGGGCTTATTGCTTTCAGTCTATGAATGCTTATTGGCTCCCTTCAACAGAAATGAAAACACATGTGCTGTACTTTTAAAAAAAACTGGCATGGGGCATTAACATTCGGTCTCTAGGGCAGAGAGACACAGAAAAAGCATTCAGAGAGCTTCCCATTGGACAGTATCTGAGCAAACCAGGGCAGGATTATCAGCTCGACAATTAGCTGTGGACCAGAACCACGACCCGGTGCGACTGCCAGCCCTGCAGAGCATGATCACTATCTCAGTCACACACACATGCATCCAAACACACACACTCTTGAACATTTCTTGAACGCTGCCCTCGTGCCAAACCACTGACAGTCACGTAAGCCTCGCAGACACCGAGACGTCCCCGACTCCTGCCAGCGATCCAGACCTTGACCCAGAAACGGCCTCCTAGAACGGAGGAAACTCGTGGAGCCGCGCTATCTGTGTCTCGCGGCAGGCCTGAGAGATCAGACGGAGGCATGAAAGGCTTCAGCGTGCCGTCTCCGCATGCAATCTCCAATTCATCAACCTCCACAGCAGCAGGAATGATGAATAAAAGAGGCTCTCTGGTGAAACGGCACACGAGAAATGGGAAAACATGAAAAAATGCCCTCATGCCAACAAGCCCACACTGATTCGCAGATCTCTAGCGGACAAAAGAGAGAGAAAAGTTCACACTCACTCCTGCATCAAACCTACGACATAATGCAGCTCATGCTGCGCCCATCAGCACTGTCTGTCCGGAAGGAAAACACTTCTTTTCAATGCACTGGTCAATTTTGCTTCAATAACATGTATTTATAATTAACTGGGGAAAGCATGTTAATATCTTTTTTTTTTTTACTATATTCATCTGTTTTGTCTTGCCTTGAAGGAATAGTTTAAATTTGTTGAAAGTGTTTTTTCATGGAAACAGATATAGAGAAATGCAGCACTGCATCAGTGTCTCATCAATGGATGCTCTGCAGTGAATGGGTGCCGTCAGAATGAGAGTCTGATAAAAACATCACAATAATCCACAGCACTCCAGTCCATCAGTGAACATCTGGAGAAGACAAAACCTGAAACACATCCAGCATTAAGATGATTTTAACTCTATAATAGAGTTAATTTTTAGAGAGTAAATTTAGAGTCTATAATCCAGAATAACACTTCCTCCAGTGAAAAAGTGTTCTGGTCTGAATCAGGAGAGAAATCTGCACAGATCAAGCAGCGTTTAAACAGATCTAAACAACAACAGCAGATGCACTTCTTCACTGGAGGAAGTGATTATAGACTATGTATTTGAGAAGTAGATTATTGTGATGTTTTTATCAGCTGTTTGGACTCTCATTCTGACGGCACCCATTCACTGCAGAGCATCCATTGCTGAGCAAGTGAAAAAATGCTACATTTCTCCAAACCTGATGAAGTAACAAACTCATCCTAGTCTTGGATGGCCATGGATTTTTTATTTTTGAGTGAACTACTCCAGGTTTTCTGGACTGTTATGCCGTGTTAGGCTCCGCCCCGTCTGCATGCCGTCACGCTGGAGAAACCTTCACGCCAGGCTGCCACGCTTTGATGCTGGTGCTCGGGGAAGCAATTTGAGTCACAGTTATCACAATCACATCTAGAAAACACAACCACACCTTCCCCTCGGAGAAACAGGCCTTCCGTCGAATTAAAACCAAAGAGAGAACGGGAATACAAGTCCCTGACCTTGAATCATCTAAACCTGTAGAGTTGCTGTCACAGGCCGAGTGTCTTTTAATTGCATGTTTTTTCTCTTTAGCCGTCACACCGTGACCTTGGTGACCTCTGGAAACTAGCACAACACGCTTACAGCAATTAGTGTTTCATCTCTTCTGATGCAAGGCTTCCTGAAACCACTCGCAGCAGAAGTCTGCAATCCTTTCGTGTGATTTTAATCAGAAACCTCCCAAATTGCTTCCATATGAAGTGAGATTAAAAATTAATTTCATACATTTCCACGGAGGCTATACGAATATGCAAAAGGGATCATATTATGCCATGGTACTATAATAACCGAAAAGGCTTTTCTGAATCTCAATCCACATGTGAATTTGGATTATGATGCTTATTTTATTGTTTGCATAAATCAAATTAAAACAAATCTGGAGGGGAAACAATTGGGGTTTGGCTTCACTGAGCTACTAGACACCATTTAGGTTTTCTACTTTTCCAGTTAAATCAGCTAGTAACCGGGCAAGTTTAAGTGTTTCTACAGGAACATGATTTTTTCTATTTATATATTATTTTTCATCAAATAAAAATAAATTCATTTTTACGCAAGAATACGATGCATATTTTGTGCAATTTTTTATAGTCATCAAATCAACTAGTAACCAAGCAAGTTTCAGGTTTTCTTTCATTTTTTTTTCCTGCAGAAATATGATGCATATTTTGTGCATAAATGAGACCGGAACACTTCTTTGGAAAGTAATATCCCGTGGCATCGTCGTGCCTCTCGATTTGTAAAAGTACCAGAAGATGCCCTACATTTGTAAATATTGAGAGAGCGATGCCATGAGGAACTGTGAAGCGTGAGCACACTGAATCCACACTGATATAATGCTGTATGACGTGCTCAGGAAACTGCAGCTGGAATGAAAGCTACACAGAAAGAGATGGATGGAGGCAGCGAGAGGCAGAGAAGGTCAGCGAGTGAATATTCCAGCAGAAACTCTTCTATTGGATTTCTCCTGCTGGAATGCTTCATGAAAATGAAACGGCGCTCTCTCGTAAGCTCTGATCTGAAAGCAGAGCAGCGCAGTGACCCGACAGATCACAGTATAGAGCTGCATACGGCCCTCGTCTCCTGCAGGTTCAGCTGAGAGACACTTACCAGATGCACCGCACTGATCTGACCGGAGCAGAGAGGTTTTAGTGCTAGAATTAGCATTTTAATTGAAGGTAAAGTTTTAGTACTTTTATTCTGTAATTTCATTCGTTTTTTGAATGTCTATAAAGTTTTTATTGATTTTTACTTCAGTATTATTTTAAGTACAGCAACTAATTGAAAATGGTCCCTGGAAACTAGATGAAATACAATACACTTATGTTTTCTTATATTTTCAGTAATTTTGTTTTGTTTGTAATTTTATAACTTTGCTTTAAATTTTTTTATTTCAGTTTAAGTTTGTTATTTTTGTACTTCAACTTAATCTTAACAATTTTGCTTTGGCAACTAGCTGATTTTCTTATATATATTTAGTCATTTTTAGTCAGTTTCTAATATTATTACTTTTGAGGTTTTTAATATTTCTATACATTATTTTTTATATTTTTTTTTTATTTTAGTTAAAGTTATTCTAGTATTTCATCTTAAACTAAATTAAATTTTGTCTTGACAACGAGCTAAAATAAAATGAGTTAAATTTTCTTATATTTTTGGTAATTTCATTATTGGTAAGTTTATACTTTTTTGAGGTTCTTAATATGATAATATAATTTTTTTAAATAAATTCTTAGTTTTTAACTTTAGTTATTTTAGTATTTAAACAAACTGAATAACTTTTTTGCATTTTTAATGTGTAATTTTATTACTTTTTTGTTGTTGTTTTCAGTTTTACTTATTTTTCTTTGGCAACTTGCTAAAATAAAATATTTAGCTATTTTCCTTTTCTTTCTTTTCTAGTTTTTTTTATAGGTCTATATAACTTCAGCTTCAATTTAACTTATTTTAGTAAGCTTAACTAATTTTTTTCCCTAGCATCTAGCTGAAATATACATATCTTTCATATTCTTTTCTAATTTCAGTTAAATGTTTATTGTATTTTAAGTCCCGTCATGTTTTTAATGGTTTTAGCTTTGTTTGAAGTTGGAGTAGCTGTAACTCAAGAGGTATTTATCCGCTCATCTAAAATATCAAAGTCTGATCTCAACAGCAAGAGACACCAAAGAACTCAAAGAAGAGGCTTCTTAAAATAAAGAGGTCGAGTCCTTTGTAGCTTCACCACACGAGAGGAAGGACTCCTTGAAAAGAAGCGCTGGACGTGGACAGGAAAGATAACCAGCTAAAACAAGAGTGAAAACAAACAGCGGATCCTCTTCACCTCCTTTCATATGATGGATTGGAGATGAAGCGGGGGAGTCCAGGCTCTCTTTATAGTGTCTCAGGTCCCAAACATCTTCAAAGCCCCTGCATGAGCAGGCCATGTGTATCCAAACAAGAGCTTGCTGGGAATAAATGATGTAGGACGTGTGCTGGGAGCCTTTCGGTTCGGGTTCAGCAGCTGAGCATCTCCATCACCAAAGCCTGATTGTTTTTTCAATTAACAGATCTTCCCCAGAGCGGCGTGTGCCATGTTTAATGCAGATCGGCGCTGGATGTGTGTGAAATCTGCTGTCTCTGGGTAATGCATGCTTTGACATGATTTTCCTGCGTCTGGAGTGTTTCTGAAAGCGAGTCAAGTTTTATATTACAATAAACTTTTGTATCCTTCAAATCGATGAAAAAAAATGTTTAAGGTTGCGTTGCATGTTTGTAAGAGGCTTTTATTAGGTCTATATAGTTTTTATTAACTTGATCTAATTTGAGTTTTAGGGAGATTTTGTAGTGGTGTGTAGGGGGTGTTTGTAATTGTATTATTTTCTGGTGTTTTTATTGTGTCTGGTCAAGTCTTGACTAATATGTCTATATATTTATTTCAGTTTTAGTTATTTTGTTACTTTAAGTGCATTTACATTTCTTATAGCTGTAGTAATTGTGTTGTGTCTTTGCATTTTTTTTTGTTTGTTTTTTGGAGTTTTAAATATGTATATATATTTTTATTATTATTTTATTTTAGTTTTAGTTATTTTAGTACTTCGACTAAACAAAATTGTGCCTTGGCAACTAGCTGAATAAATTTTTTGTAGTTTGTAAATGTATTACTTTTTTGGGGTATTTTTAATATTTTTTATGTCTTGTTTATGTCATATTTAGTGTTAATTTATTTCAAGTTTTATTTATTTTATGTTTTAGTTTTATTTATTTTAGTACTTCGAATTAAACTAAACTGAACTTTGCCTTGACAAGAAATAAGATTCCTTTTAGATTTTTTGTGTTTATAAATTTTTGTGGGGGTTTTCCTATATGTCTATTTGTTGTCTGTCATTTTATTTTAATGTAAATTTCAGTTTTATTTTATTTCAAATCAAAAAAAACATTTTGCCTAGACAACTAACTAATATATATATATATATATATATATATATATATTATTATTAATTTTTTTGTAATATAGTTATGTGTATTTTTTTTTTTTTTTATATTTCTAGTACATATATATAGGTTTACTTTTAGTTATTTTAGTACTTCAGCTTAAACTAAATTAAATTTTGCCTCGGTTATTTTAGCATTTGTTTTGACATGATTTTCCTGTCTGAGGCGTTTCTGAAACACATCCAGCGGAGAACATTGCAGTAAAACTGCAAGCAATTAGCAAAGACAAAAGGGAGAAAAGCGTTGAATGTGTTCAAATGGGCATCGCCAGCACGCTGTCAAATCAAGAGAAGACACGAGGAGTCTGACAGAGCTGCTGGATGAATAACATGATTTGAGGAAATGAATCCTTCAAGAGACGAGAGACGCCTGATGTTTCTCCTGAAGCTGTGACAGGACCGAAGGAAACCGAGTCAGCGTTTTCCACGTTTGATTCAGCCGCAGACCTCCAAAAGAAATGATGTTTGACCAGAATCGTGAGTCTGCAGTCTCAACCCAACGTGATCAGATCAGAACACACATAGGAATGCATACACATAATAATAATTATTATTAACATATAAAATAAAATATAAGTATCAAACTACCAATGACTCTAAACTCTAAAAACTCTTTTGAATATCAAAATAGCAGAAGCTCTAAATATAATTGCACACTACCTGTAAAAAAAAAAAAAAAAGAATTCTATTAAATATAATTTACCAATAAAAACTATATACACATTAACAAAAGTAAATGTATCAAACAACCAATACAGTAACTAAAATTAACTAAAATGTTTAAAATTTACCAATATTCTACATTACTGAAACATTTTCGGTGTTATATGCAGTTTAATAATTTATAAAAAATAAATAAAATAATAATAATAAATTATATATATGTGTTGTCACAGTACCAAAATTTCAGTATTCGGTACCAATTCCACAGAAAATGCCATTCTTTCTACTTATTTATCTACTTATTATAGTAGCAGTATCACATAGATTCTACTAAATAATAGTAATATTTCTAGCACAATGCCTTTATGTAAAAATGAACTTTTATTTTGACGGGTTGCAGTGAATACCTTTAAACTGACACTGGTTTTACTCAAATGAAACAGTAAAATGCTTGTGAAGAGACTCAGAACAGTTCTGGTGATGTTTATGTATTTATGTCCTCATTATATATATATATTATTATGATACAGCTTTAAATCATTTGGTTTAGTTCCTAGTTTGCTGGCTGTGGTGGATGTGAACACTGAATCAGCGGTGAGATCTGCACCTCTGCATATATTCTCCAGATGTGTGACAGCAGCTGAAAGATAAGCTGGACTCTATCTGTGTGCGGCCAGATTTACGGTTCCCAGGAGAACGCTGTATGACCCGCAGCACTGCGTCTCTTCCATCAGGAGAGAGTCAAGCGTGAACGCAGATGAACCTCGTCATAAAAACTTCAAACCACGACCCCGTCCTGCGGTGAAAGTCCAGCACACGATCCTGACAAACGCACCACACATTAAACACAGACAGTCACGTCTAAAGCTTCATTAACGGAGGACGAGTCGGTCGATCCAGAGCTGAAACCTTTCAGCTTCACTTAACCTCCGAGAGAAATTACATCACATTATTTATTCACCAAGATTAGCGTTCCAGTCCTAAACAACAATGAAAACATTCCTGATTTGACTTGTGTCTGATGCAGGAATCCTCAAGAAAACGGAGCAGATAAAGAGTCTGAAACAAGGTCACGTAACTTCACAGATGGACAGTGTGGACTGAATCAAACACAATCATGTCGCTCATTCTAGTCTTTCTAGAACAAGAAGAGTCACAGAAATCTATTACTATTGTACAGATAGCCCAATACTACTACTATTAAAATGAAACGAACATAATTTTATAAGGAATAATCACACAACATTTCTCCCATGTTTTATTTTTAATAGTAAATCCCCTTTGTTTACCAAAAAATAAAGTTTGCTTAATTTTAAATAATTAAAAGATAAATTAAATGAATGTTTTATGCCTTCATTTGATAATCAGAAAAATGTAAATACACAGAATTTCTGAAGGGAAAAAAACATTTCACATAAGGCTATTTTAAGAATGGTTTTTAACTAATTAAGTTGTTTTTATGCATTTAAATAATTGCACATGCTAAAACACAGAATTAGGTAACAATAAAACATATGGTGAAGAAAAAAAAAAATGTTTCATAGGCCCCTTAACATGTAATATTTGCCATATTTGTTTTTGCAGTAGTTTTTTGGGGGTTATTTTTCCTGTAAAGATATCGAGATATATATCGTATATCGAGATATAGCAAAATATATCGAGATATATTTTTTGCTCCATATCGCCCAGCCCTAATATATATATATATATATATATATATATATATATATATATAATATATATATATATATATATATATATATATATATATATATATATAAATAAAATACCAAAATTTCAGTATTCGGTACCAATACCACAGAAAATGCCATTCTTTCTACTTATTTACAATTGTGATGTTTAAAGTGTTGTGTAAAGTTTTTCCACAAGTAATATAATTATAATTATGAAAAACAGTAAACAAGATTCACCCAAATTTAATTTGTCTTTTAATTAATGAAACTTAGATACATTTTGTTTTTTGGTAAATAAAGGGGATTTGTTATTAAAATGTAGAAATATTAGAAAAATTGCGTGATTTATTTCTTTAAAAAATTAAGTTTTATACAAAAAATTAAACAGTAGTAGCAGTATCACATAGATTCTACTAAATAATAGTCATATTTCTAGCACAATGCCTTTATGTAAAAATGAACTTTTATTTTGACGGGTTGCAGTGAATACCTTTAAACTGACACTGGTTTTACTCAAATGAAACAGTAAAATGCTTGTGAAGAGACTCAGAACTGTTCTGGTGATGTTTATGTATTTATGTCCTCATTATATATATATATATTATTGTTATATAGCTTTAAATCATTTGGTTTAGTTCCTAGTTTGCTGGCTGTGGTGGATGTGGACACTGAATCAGCGGTGAGATCTGCACCTCTGCATATATTCTCCAGATGTGTGACAGCAGCTGAAAGATAAGCTGGACTCTATCTGTGTGCGGCCAGATTTACGGTTCCCAGGAGAGCGCGATATGACCCGCAGCACTGCGTCTCTTCCATCAGGAGAGAGTCAAGCGTGAACGCGGATGAACCTCGTCATAAATCCTCCCGCTCTCATCCCGCTCCGCTCCAAACCAGGACTGATGCGCGATAGAAGGCGTGCGAACTTCAAACCACGACCCCGTCCTGCGGTGAAAGTCCAGCACACGATCCTGACAAACGCACCACACATTAAACACAGACAGTCGCGTCTAAAGCTTCATTAACGGAGGACGAGTCGGTCGATCCAGAGCTGAAACCTTTCAGCTTCACTTGAGAAATGACACCACATTAATGATTCAAACAAACTTCACATTCACAAAGATTAGCTTTTTAACGTTCCTGATTTGACTTGTGTCTGATGCAGGAATCCTCAAGAAAACAGAGCAGATAAAGAGTCTGAAACAAGGCCAATGAGAAAGGAACAAGCAGCAGATAAGTGTATTATAACCACTAACAGCAGCTAACTTCACAGATGGACAGTGTGGACTGAATCAAACACAATCATGTCGCTCGTTCTAGTCTTTCTAGAACAAGAAGAGTCACAGGAAAACAAGATTGCCGTGACATTCACTCCAGGCTTTACATAAGAAACTCATTATGTAAACCCAATATTAACATCTCGTTATGTTGCAGTTTCAATTAATAATCGACAGAATGTGCATGTGTGGATGACCATGGACATTTGACCCAGGAGAGCCTTGAAAACAGGTGTATTGTGGGTAACAGGAAGTGAAAGCAGCCTCCAAGATCAGACCCTCGGCTCTGAACAATCTCTGGAGTGAACGTCCAGACGAGAGCGTCGCTGATGAACACTGAGATATGGACAACACACTCTGACAGCACTTTAAAAACATATTCGGTTTAACTACCTTTTATTCCCCATTACATCCACTCTGGAAAAATAGATTCAAATATTTAAATGTAAGAAGCAATATAGTTCAATTTAAGAAAATAATACTATTATTAATAATAATAATAATAAATATTTAGAATAAAAATAAATTAAAGAAAAATAATAATAAAATTAACAATAATATGAAAAATACTTTGTACATTTTTTTACTGTAATACACTAGTAAAATAATTATTTTAGTAAATAATACTTTAAAAATTATTACTAAATATTTAAAATGATGATAAAATGATTAATGAAATATAATTTTAAATATAATTTATTATAAATGAAATTTATAATTAAAAAATATTTTATAAATAATATATGCTAAACTACAGTAAAAGTAAATAATTATATATTACATAATTATATAATAATAATATTTTAATAAAAATGTATAATACATTTTGTAAAAAAAACAGCAACAATAAAATAATAACAGAAAAATAATTAATTGATATTGTAAATAACGTAATAAAAAAATAAATACAAATAACAAAATGTATTGATAATAATAATAATAAACAATTAGAGAAAATGCATAATTATAATAGTTAATAATAGCTATATTATTATAATATTATGTATATGTATATATATATGTATATATATATATATATATATATATATATATATATATTGTCTAAAGTTTAAACAGAGATGCTATTAAAACACTAATTACCATTTATATGAAACTTAATCGCCACATAACAGGTGCATTAATATCACTGTGAATGAATGTAAATGCATAATCTAGCAATGTGAATATGAGATATGTGTGTGTGTGTGTGTGTGTGTGTGTGTGTGTGTGTGTGTGTGTGTGTGTGTGGTGAGCCCTACAGAAGCTCACTTTCTTCCCGTATCTGAAATCTCCGTTCGGAGCGCAGACGGCACAAGGACACATTCCTCACGCATCACCACGGGAAATTATAAGAGAAATATTAATTCCCAGGGTGTCATGGAAACCAAACCACCAGCCAATGGCGAGCGCAGGACCCAAACTACAGAAATATGGTGACGAAACCATGTGGAGACGAAAGACAAGGCCAAAAACACACAAAGGCCGGCATTCTCGGCTTTTCAGAAGATGTTTTGTGTGGTTTCGATCGAACTGCCAATGTAAAGCACAGAGAGAGAGAGAGAGAGAGAGAGAGAGATTTATGAAGCACAGAGCAAGTCTCTCGTCCATCGCTCTCTCTCTCTCTCTCCGGATGAAAAGCCATTCTGTTGGTTGATTGGAGAATGATGCTAGTTAGAGAGCAGCTCCATCAGCTCCATCGAGGGCGTCCCCCCCCAGGGTGCAGTTGGGCTGATGGGTGAGCTGTCAAATGCCCCATTGTCCAAATTACCCAGCAGGCACGGTGTCACCGCCAGGGACTCTTTCTGAAGCAGACTGACGGAGAGCGACGGCTAATGATAGTTAGTGCACTTAGCTGCTTTCTCCAACACTCACAAATCACTAGATCATAAATCAATGATTCACAAGCTTCAGCACAATATTCACACGCAGAGACACGCTTCATGATACAGCTGCGCGAGACTACGCTTTAACAACAGAAACTGAGAGCTCCGAGTCATTTAATTAACCAGGATTCATTCAGTCATTCAAGAACTGTGTGTTCTTCACTAAAAACAGAGGTAATCCAAGTAGGACAAGAGAAATTGAATATTCATTTTGTTTACATTTAGAGGAAGATTCGCTTTATGCATTAAAACAAATTATTCAATATTCATTCAATGTTAAATATTAAATTACACAGGCTCTTATTAATATTTAACATATTTAATTTGCATTATTGTTTAATTATGAACATATAAATAGAATTAATCTTTTAAAATGAAAATATTAAATACTTTAAACAGAAATTGGGAGAAAATATATATTACATTTAATTTGGTTTCATTTGAGTTCAGGTTTAATTATTAGAATTATATTATTTTTATATATAAATATTATTTAACAATTATTAATTATTAAAATAGCACTGGTTTTCTTGTGAATATTTACTAAAAATATATATATTATGTAATAAATAATAATAATAAGTAAATGATGATGATGATAAATAAATAATACAAACTAGACATATGGACAGACATATGGCACAAAATGGACAATAATTATTATATATTTTAAATATAATTATATTTATTAAGTGTAATAAACAGCAATATTTAAATATATTGAACTTTTATCACTATTTAATAAATATCACACATGATTCAATATTTATTCTGTATTTATTATCTACTGATTAAAAGATAAATATTATAAATTAATAAATTAAATGCAATTAATTTCTATATATTATTTTGAATATTTGTTACGCCATCCTCAAACACTTATCCTAAAGAGTCTTTGTTAGGCATGGATACACATGAATCAATATTTAACACTTGGGCTCTAAAGCTCATGTGGGTTTATTTATTATTGGGAGAATTCAGATTGAGACTCTTCTGCTGTCAGCATGATTTCTGCAGCGACAGTGTTTTGGGAGGTCACGGCTCGTCTGATCTGGGGTTCGAAGGTGCTGTCAATCAGAGCTGTACTTCTCTTCTCTCGTGTGACGCGTCTGGATTCCTCTCTGACCCTCACACATGATAATTGGGCGCTCGTTACCGCCGATCTGGAAGAGCGGGACGCAGTCGGACACAGAGACTCATTAGTGAAGACTTTCCCAAAACAAGCACGAGCACAGAGGACTGGCTACGAGCTCCTCCTAAACACAAGACTTCAGATAAGTTCATATGCATCCGTCAGTGATCTGCTCATTCATGACTCTTACACGAGCTTCTAATGAGGGTCAGATTATCACGTTTATATACACCAGACAAATCAGATTCAGCTGCAAATATCATGTGAGACGGACTATAGGATATAACTGATGAGAGATTTCATTGATATTATTATAGTATTTGTTTCAATTTAGAATTTTCAGTTTGTGCTTTTGTCCTTTTCTTTTCAAAAATGTGCTTTGTCATTTTTATTAATTTTATTAGATTTTGAATTATCTTTTATTTTGCTTCATTTTCATTTTATTTTTAGCAATATTGTGTGATTTATTTTGTTTATTATTTATGAATTAGCTTTTATTTTTTATACGTTTCAGTTTTTATTTTAATTTAAGTTTCGGTTTTAGTAATTTTGTTACATGCATGAAATGTTTAATTTTTATTTTTTTATTATCATATTTAGATTTTAAGTTATTTTTATATTTTCAAGATGGATATGTGGTTTTGTTATTTTTATTAGTGTATTAGTATTTTCACTAGTACATTTTTCGTTTTCTTATGGTCATTATAAATATTTAATTTTTTAATTTACATTTTTCAAGTTTTTAATTTTTTCTGTGAGATTTTTTTAAATATCTTGCAGTTTCGGTTTTAATAGTTTTAGTGCTTCAGCTTGACATATATGAATTATTTCTAATCAGTGTTTAGGATTTCGTTTTAACCTTATTTCAGTTAACAAAAACATTTGAACAGTGTTTTAGATGACCGCTGAAGTAAAGCCGAGAATAAACCCGCAGCTCTCTTTTGTTCATGAGTTTCTCCTTCAGAGGAAGTTCAGCGTCACCCTGCAGATAAGTGTTCACTTTTCCAAACGAACTAACAGCCTAATTAAACTCTTCATATTCAGCACAGCACCGAGGGAAAGAGTTTAAACCTCATCTGCAAATCAAGAGCGGAGAAATATCAGAGAACACTTCATCAATACTCAGATGAAAGACAGATCTCCTCTCACACAAAGGATCATGGGTAAAAAGGTTACGTTCACACACACCATCTTTCCCATAATGCCTTGCGATGTCTGCTAACCTGAATAACACACTCGGGTCAGTCTTTGGCTTCAAAACACCGCTCTTGTCCCTCCATATCATCACTAAACCAGTCATACAGCTGCATTCACAAACACATTCTCCAAATATTACACAATATTAACAATATATCATTATAGTAAAACCTTGCTTTCCTCAGATAAACCACATGACACCAAAAACAATCGTTTAAACACGTTATTAGTTTTTTTAAGTCATTAAAATCAATTTAAGATTTTGTAATCAAGGCACTAATGTTCATCAGTATATCATGATGTAAAGATTTTACAGACCAATGACTGTTATCGATAATGACGATGAAAAAACTAAATGAAAAACAATATTTACTCAATTTACTAAAACACTGAAATAATAATGATAATAATTAATAAAATTAAATTGATCAAACATTGGCCAATATATTACACTAGTGTTCAAAACCTTTAAATCAGATTTATGTTTTTGAAAGAAGTCTCTTCTGCTCAACAGTTAGAATTGTGAAATATTATTAGAATTAAAAAACAGCTGTTTTCTGTGTGAATCTGTGTTAAAGTGTAATGTATTTCTGTGATGCTCCGCTGTATTTTCAGCATCATTCCTCCAGTCTTCAGTGTCACATGATCTTCAGAAATCAGAATATTATACTGATTTACTGCTCAAGAAACATGAAGATTATTATCAGTGTTGAACACAGTTGTGCTGCACAATATTTTGTTTTTCAGGATTCACAGATGAACAGAAAGTTCAAAAGAACGGTGTTTATTTGAAATAGAAACCTTCAGTAAAATATAATAGTTTACTGTCACTTTTGGTCAATTTAATGGATCCTTGAAGAATACAAGTATTTGAATCTTATTGACCCCAAACTTTTGAATCTTTTCTTTACAGCTCACTTCCACAGTCCCTCAGTAGCTTCAACTTTTCCCAGAATACCCCGCGCGCACACACACACACACACACACACACAGCTGAAGGACGTTTAGGACTGTACGTGTCAGTGAACGTGAGACGCCGCTGTCTCCAGAGCCGGAACTTTCTGACTGTCTGTCACAGGATCCAGCTCTCTCTCTCTCTGGCTCTCTCTCGCTCTCGGTCTCCCTCCCTCCCTCCCTCCCTCCCTCTCTCTCTCTCTCTCGCTCGCTCGCTCGCTCTCTCTCTCGCTCTCGGTCGCTCTCTCTCTCCTTCCCTCCCTGACTCTCTCTCTCTCCATCCTGAGAAACGAGAGCATGAACAATCCTCCTCTCATCCCATATACCTGTTCAAGCAGCGCTGTATTGCTCAAAGTTTGCTCTTTTATAGCTCGGAGACCTAAAGAGTATCAGCTTCTCCTCAGATGCATCTCCTCAAATGACAATGAATCGAAGGCCAGTCAAATATTTTTGAAAGTTAACAAAGATTTTTAAGTTATTAAACTAACATTAACATTAACTAACTGCTTGATTTTTACCGCACATTTCTGCTATTCGGACATCAAATTGAGATGGTCACCACTGATAAACTATTACTAAATATCATTTCTGTAAAGCTTGCATCGTGAAAAGCGATGTTAGTGTTTCTACCTTAAAATTCACTTTTAATTCAATGTTAGTTGCTATTTAATTTGCCAAAATGTGCCATTTATGAGTGAATTTTTTTTTTTTCAGTATATGAGACTAAGAAATATCAAATATTTTAAAATCTTTTATTTTTACCTTTTTATATTTTCAGTTTTTAATTTGTTTTTATAGGAAGAATACATTTTAATTTTATTTAGTACTTTTGTTGTGTGCTTTCATCTTTTCTATTAGTTTTTGTTATTTTATTTTTCTATTTTGCCTTCTTGTTTTTATTTTTTATAAAATTTTAGCATTTCAGTCGAAACATTTTATCCAAATCGGAGCACAGAGACACTGAGACCAGAAAGTCTATGTTTCCTCTAACTAAACTTAGATAAAAAATTTGATCTCTATATTGCACTGAAATGAATACCCTTTATGAACACATGCATGTGAACAAAGGCTTGGGACTCTGCTGTGTTTAAGTATCTAAAATAAATCAAATAATGACCAGTGTATGGAAAACCAATGGATTTAATATTCATGGCCCCTTCAGAAGGATGTGAGCATCATATTAGACTTAAATGTGTCTGTTCCACACACAGTACAAAGCATCACATGACTTGAATTATAGCGCTCAAACCACATCGATATATTTGAATTCTACTAATAATGTGCTTTAAAAAGTGTTAAGTCAAACATCTTAATTCCCAATTGCAATTCCCAGAAAACAGTAAACATGCACAGCTTGAATCAATGTGAAAGTGTCTGCCGATTGCACTGCAATATAAAATCTCTCTTAAATCATCTATTCAGGGAAGGAGAGTTTCTTCTGCTTGAGAGCTGAATTAAATCATTAAGATGCTGATGAAAGGAAAACAATATCTGTAAAGAGGATAGAGTCAGAATAGCTGAAGACGGTCTGATTTATAAATAGAAGTGACTTCTCACTGCGCTTTGAAGTGGAAGCTTTTGAAAAGGCTACAGATGCTCAGATGATCAATAATAACCTGCGTTTAAATAACTGGGGTACTGATAATTAGGAAAAAAATTACATTTATTGTTTTATGTGATTCAAAAGAAACTCCTATTTGAAATGACATGATGGAGAGTTTTATACATATATATATATATATATATATATATATATATATTTATTTATTTATTTAATACACAAATCCTTTAAGACTGGGGCAAATGTTATTTTAGTATAATTGAGAATTTAACATTTAATTAATATTTGGAATGTGTTTTTATTACTATATTTTTTTCTAATTTTAAATGTTTCAATAATTTGTGTTTTTGGCATTTTATTAGTGTTGGTCATATATATATATATATATCTATCTATACATGATATATATATATATATATAAATATATATCTTTTTTTTTTTTTACAGTTTTAGTATTTATAAAAGAAATCAATTTTATTATATAGTTAACATTTTTGTATTTGTAGTACAGAGCAAAACTAAATAAAAATGTGATGTTACCTTGTAAATAAAATTATATATATATATGTGTGTGTGTGTGTGTTTAAGTTAAATATATATGATTTTTTTTTTTCAGTTAACATTTTCTCAAGTGAAAGTGTTTTGTTGTGTTCACAATCAATTGCACTAAAATGCATTGCATTAACAGTGCTTGGATTTTTAGGAGCAGAAATGATAATTTCTCATTATCTTCCTTTGATAGATCATCTGGAAAAGTAACAAAGGCATAGAGCAGCCGAGACACCGGCGATAATGAAGGTGTTAACAGTAAATGACAAATGGATGGAGTATTGAGGGGTCGAGGTGGAAGACATACACACACACACACACACACACACTCTTGGCTATTGTAGTGGAGGGACCAGCAGGACCTGTGATTTCATCCACACTCTTCCACTGAAGTAGGTCAACCAGTGATAATGGAAGGGCAATGAGGAGCAAGTGCTCTCCTCCTCCTCCTCCTCCTCCTCCTGTCCCCGTCTCACTGCTGTAACAGCACAGACACAGACAGACAGACCCCCTACAGAGACACATCGCCCCCCAGCAGCCACAACACACCCAGCTCCAGTCACAACACAGACACACCGTCACAAACATCTCTACCTGCTCATCTGCATACACACACTTCACCATACACCAGTCAAATCATAATCAGAAACAACAGACTCTCACTGAATTAAAGTGATTTGTGTGTGTTCACTATGAACGGGCTTAATTCTGTGTATTCAGCTGCTTGTTCTTTATCATTTATTTATTCCTATCATTTTTCATCAGTGTCTGATTTATTGTGATTCTTGTCCTTCATTCTTAAATATTTTTGGTGTTTGTCTCGGTTTGATGTGCTTTTTTAAAGAAATTCAAACTTTTATGGATCAGGGACACATTAAATTGATTAAAAGTGACAATTAAATACATTTATATTGTTACAAACGATTTCTATTTCAAATAAACAATGTTCTTTTGAATTGTCTGTTCATTTGTGAATCATGAAAAATAAAATGCATCACAGTTTCCACCAAAAAGTGCAGCTATGTTCAACATTGATAATAATCTTCATGTTTCTTGAGCAGTAAATGATCATATTATTCTGATTTCTGAAGATCATGTGACACTGAAGACTGGAGGAATGATGCTGAAAATACAGCGGAGCATCACAGGAATACATTACACTTTAACACAGATTCACACAGAAAACAGATGTTTAATTTCTAATAATATTTTACTATTTTTACTTATTTAGGATCAAATAACTGCAGCCTGGGTGAGCGGAAGAGAATACAAAGCCATATAAAATCTGTGATCATTAGTGTATAAGGAACAAAAGAGCAAAAGGTGACGTGTTGTGGTGTTTGTTAAAGGTTGAGTGTGGGCTGGTGATATATGAGATGTCTGAGAAGCTGATATCACTCCAGAGTTAAACCCATCTGACCCATCAGAACCAGTCAAACACACCAGTGACCAGCCCAAAATCTGCTTTACACACCGCTGGCTCCAGCTCCTCAGTCTGTGACCTTTCAGCATCTCTCTCTCTCTCTCTGTTTTCACAGCAGAAGGTGATTCTGTCCATCTTCTCATGCATAAGTCATTAGAGGAGAGGAAGACTCCTCTGAGGGATCCGACCCTTCGCCACACAGATATCAAAGCTGACCTGAGCTCGCACGCTCAATACACAAAAACACAATCCTGATGCTACAAACCCACTGCTTATCGACCAGATTTTGCATTTATTATAACTGCAGTTTCCCACAAAGCCACCAACGGTAACGTGCCAAAAAACTCATGACCTCTGACAGTAAACCACTGCAAATTATGCTGCATTCATGCCATGTCGTGTTTCCTGGACACTCCCACCCTCTCTCATTGGTCAGTCAGACAGCAGGCCCCGCCCCCAAACTCACATGATTGGTTAATGACTGATGTCTGATGACTTCAATCAGTGTTTGATGAAGGCAAATTTGAGACTTTTAAAGACTATAAGACCAAGTAAAGAAAATTTAAGGAATAAACATGATCCTTAAATCAAGATATATCTACTTGAAAAACAAAATGAGAAAACTATCAAAATGACTCAAATGGAAAACATTTCATTTCATAATTGGATATTTGCTTGTGTTTAAAAGCATTTAGTTAACATTATTTTACAATTGCACCTCAAGTAAATGTCTCTTGATTCGAGGATGTTAAGATATTTACATGATAAAATAAAAATACTAAGGAAGGCTTAAACATTTTTTGAGTGCATGCAACATTTAATGACATGATTTTAACTGTTGTAAACACTGAATGGGGTTTAAAATGATCAAATGGCCCATAAATCACGAGTGTGTATGCACACAGAGTCTCCTGCCGGTTCATATGATGCTCTTCTGATATACAGATTTGCTGGAAAAATGTTTGCTGTAATGGCGGTTTATGGTCACAAACAGACAGCTTTGGTTTGCTTCAGCTCATTCTGCATCTAAACAGCCTGTTCCTCCAGACAGAAATTGCTCATTGGGCCAATTTAGGCTGCATGGCAAACACACCGAGTCCTGAGTTTCCACCGCCAATCACAGCAGCAATTGTGGCTTTTCTCCTCCTGGCTTTGGGAAAAGCGCTCGGCAGCAGAAGTCCTGAGCAAGGGATTTTGGCCAGCGTTTCATTAAGGGCTCTGTGTTGGAGAAAGGCTGTTCTCATTACGCTGACGGACTGCGAGACGCTCCCTAACCAGCACAGAGACGCTCTGAATATGCAGAAGCCGCTTCGGCCTGAGTTTGACGGATTGGGAGCGAGTTATCAGACACTGGTTATATCTAGCCATCATTGTAACGGACAACAAAAGCCCGTCTTTCCTCTGATTGTGCGGTTTTGGCTCTGGTGTACTTGCGCATTGTAATCAGCTCTTCAATGATCGCTGTTTTCCCCGTCACCTGTCAGCATACATTTCCCACAAGCCTCTGATTTCCCCTGAAAGTGTCAGAAATGTATCTGACGGGATGAAAAGCTTTCGTCTCTGCACTCCTTGGTGTTAGCGCGCTCAAATATTAGACTGGGTTTGTAATCTGCAATCCTTACAGACATCTGTGCGATCTCTCCTGTCAAGCAGCTGTTTAAAATACTCCTTCACCTTTTGATATTACAGAACGGATCTGAAATCTGCTGCGAGGAAAGAAACATTTAAATGAACACTTTCAACACTGGGACAGTTTGCTTTTGTCTTGTTTTGTCTGGTTGGGCCAGTAGTTTACTTAGATTACTTCCTGCCTTGACAATACTTTAAATGAATATATAAATAATCTTTAAATATTTTTTCATAATTTGAAAATTAATTGAATTTAAAATTGAATTGAATTTACAAAAGTTAAAAAATAAATGATAAAACTAATCTGAATTGCTAATTAATTTTTGATGTCATTTTAAAAGCAAATTTATAGTTTTAGAGTTTCTGTTGACATTTTTATTTGTATTTCTTAATTTACCATTATTAGAAAATATGAACAAGTCCATTTTTTAAATGTCTAAATTTTAATTTTAGACTTTAAATCTATTTTACATTTATTTTAAAATTACTTAAAAATATTGTTTATTATAACACATTTTATACAAAAATTTAAATGATCAAAATTATATATATATTTTTTTTTTTTTTTTTTTTTACAAATAATTAAGCAATAATAGCTCGAAATTATACATTACAATTACAAAAAATTGTACAAAGGTAATTATTGTTTTTAAGCAGTTAGAAATACATCAACAGACAGAGAAAGACACAAGGCCGCTGCTTTAGCGAAGGTGACAGACACACATGCTGTGTTTGGGACACTGGGGCTTCATTACTGTTCTCTGTCCTTCACAGGAGCGACCCACAGACCCACAGCAGCACGGGGCAGCCTGGCATCAGTGTTAGTGCCCCCCGAACACCCCTCCACCGGCCCGGACAGCTGTGATTAATGCACACACCGCTCCAGTGAACAACTCGGCTCCTCAAACCAGCAAACATTATCATAACACTTCACCTCCAATCCTAATCAATACCAACAAGATTTATGAGGAGCGGCTGGCCAGAGACATAAAGAGTGCCACCAATTCCCCTCCGCACGCTTCTGACCGGACCAACACTTCACAAGATATAATGAGAAACATTACAGACTTCATTTGTGCCATAACAGCTTTTCATTTTTACCATCCGTCTGAACGCGAGATGCTATTTTCTTTGTGGAAAAAGCATTTTCAGAAGATTAAATGTCACCATAAAGCTCTTAATGCCGATTAAAGCTGCGCTTATTTTGTTATTTCTGGGATCATTGTCTGTTTCTTGTTTTCCTTTTCTCTGTCTTGCACATTACAGCACATTCTCAATGCCTGAACATTTGCTAAATATTACAAATATTATATAATAAGATTATATTTTAATAGAATTAGATCATTTATTTATTAAATATTTTACATTTATAAAAATATATTTTAGACTATATATTATAATATATTTATTAAAAAATATTCTGATATATATATATATATATATATATATATATATATATATATATATATATATATGAACTATTTGTATCATTTAAAATTATAATCTAATTACAAAAATATAATATTTATTAATAAAAAATGCATATTAATTGAAATGTTTTGTATTTAATATTAATTTAAAAATGTTTTATTTATAATTTTTATTGCATATTTTTTCATGCAAATTTAACTGGTCAAATGTTTTATTTACAACTAAATTGTGCAATTATAGCAGGAAATGATTCCAGTGTCACATATTACAGCAGATTGTCAATGCTTCTTTAGTGGTGTAATAAAAGCAGCCTAATTTGATATTTCTTACAGACTTATGCATGAGTTTCTTGCAGTATTCTTGCACTCTATCCAGGTAATTTCTCAATCCTCTACCACAATGAATCTTCATTAATATCAAAACAAAAGACATGCTTGGTGCTTTCTCCAATTTATGGATTTTTGTAGACTACATAGACTATTTATTTTGCCGTTTCAGCACTTCTCTTCGCGATGGTCAGGTGAGGTCTCGTATCTACTGTCTGAAGCACACAGATGTGCAAACATAAGAAGACACAGCCAGCGCTCCACACCAACACACAGTAAAACTGCAGTTCTGCACAAACACGTCTCCAGGCTGTGACTAATCAAGCGAAGGGAAGAGTGTGAGCTCCATCAGAAATCCTCTGAAATGGCCAAGCGCTGCAGTATTTTCCCGAGCAGCGTCGTTTCTGCAGGACAGTGTGGAGCCGCTGGATAACCTGACGCCAACCTTCAGCCCAACTCTGAGACCGGGCTTAAGTGACAGCGTCCATTAGGAGCCTGTCCCACTCTGCAGAAACACTGTTTTTCCAGAAAGCAGGCGCCACTTTCACCGCACCTTTTATGCAGCCGTCAGACCCAAACTCAGAGCTCGTGCTCAAATATGCAACGAGAGGATGTTATAAAATCATCTCCAACCAGCTGCTTTAGTCGCATCAAAATACTTTCACTTTACAAGATACTCAAGTAAACTAAATACTTCTCTGTCTGTGAAATGAATAGTATTTTATGAATGCAAATATTCAGTACAGCCAATCACAAACATGCATACAACATAGTCATGTAGCCCCAAACCTGTATTAAAAGATAATAATTTGACAAACGCTGAATTTTGGTTGGAACCTAAAGCTATTCAACCAGACAAATAAACTAGCAAATAAATGAATAAATATTATTTATATATTAAATATGATATATAGTAAGATTTTTATATAACTGTAATATATAAGTTTATTTATAAAAAAAATGTATAATATACATTTATAAAATATATATTTAGAAATCTTACAAATTCATATTTTAAATTATTTTAAATATATTATTAATTTCATATTGTTATACAATATCCACACAAATTAAATTGATCAAATGTTTTCTTTAAAAAAAATTGTAACAAAAATATAAATATATTTCACATGTATTTAACTGATCAATTATTTTCTTTACAATTAAATGTGTAAAAATATATTCCACACTCACTGTACTGAAATTATATGTGCATATATATAAATAAAATATAAAAACTCAAAATTATTTAAGCTAGTTGCCAAGTCTATTTCTAATTTCTCTAAAACTATATAAACTAAAACTTCTATAAAAATATATACTATATAAAAAAAGGGGGAAAAAAGACAAAAAGCACAAGAAAATGAGTAAAATTTGAAGTAAAAATCATGTATTAATGGGTTAATCTACATTACTCAGTCAGTCAGTGTCTTTCAGTCTGAATGAGTGGTTCTTCATGAGTTCATCTCTCTGCTCGTGTGCAATGGAGGAGTAGATGAGCCGAGACATCAACAGAAGCTCACATGAGTCTCCAGCACAGACAACATCACCTCCTTCAACTACAGCAAACTGAAGAAACCTCATCAGAGCCCCGGAGGAAATAAGAGGCCTGCTCCAGATTCTCTCAGATTTGATTTAAAGCAGAAAGATCCTCGATGACGACTTGTTTTGGATCCAGCTCAAGCAGTTGATTCACGATGAGTTTGAGAATTACATCGCCCATTGTGTTTATGCAACACGTTTAGTGGCACATTCTTCAGGACAGGAAGCTCATCAAACACATCTGATCACAGACAAACACACTCCAGCAGAAGACTAACAACACTAACAAAAATAAATTGTAAAACAAAACCTTTTTTTTTCGCCATCATTTTAGTCGATTGAAAATATGAAGAAAAGCTGTAGATCAGAGACACTGAAACAGCACCATCTCAGCGTTTTGTTGGTAAAGCTGTTCTCAGGACCCTGTGGAGATTTTCCTCCTGAAGATCAGCGCTCGTGTCATATAAAGACGGGGTGAGGTCAAAGGTTAAAGTCATTACAGACGGGGCGGTGGGGAGACGCCCCTCGCCTTCTCTTTCTGCTCTATTTTTGATGAGTACAGGGACTCGGAGAGCTGGCTCTGCGGCGTTAATATTTCATACACTCATGCAATAACACCGTCAACATCTTCCCTGCTGCCATGGCCGACGGCGACGGGCTCGAGGAGAGCAGGTGTAATTTGCAAATGCGAATTGAACCCGTGCACGGGTCAGTGAGCTTCCCTGTCTCCTCACAGCTCGACACACGCCACACTGCACCGGGAACACCCTCCAAAACCCCTCATCTGTGGGCTTGGCTGTCCAGACGCACTGGCAGATCATCCCAAAAAACAAGCACCTCTCATTTTTCTCATCGGCTCTAGATATTCAAGTCTTTTGCAGTGGTTGTACTTCATCACGGTTCGGCAAACACCGTCTCCAAATCATGAGCGTGACGTATCAATTACAAAAACAAAACTCAATCATCTTTAAAACTCAAGTGTGTCATTTGTCGTGTCAAGTTTTGAAATGCTTTCCCGGTCTGCCATTGGTCAGACAAAAAGGAAGCCCCGCCCCCAGACTCACACCATTCCTATGGAAAACCTTTAACGTGAAACTTGTGCATCACGTCCATATCGCTGGTATAAACAGAGCATCATTAACAAAACGAGTAAAGCTATTATTAAAATGTAATTAAAAATATTAAAACAATTTTTACTGAAACGCAATTTAAAAAAATTAAACAAAGTACATCAACTTAAATGTATTTATTTCTATTTTATATTTATTATTTAATATTATATATTAATAATAAAATGTAGTATGATATAATAATAAACATTTTATATTGAAAAACAAACTAAATGAAAAGGAGAAAGGTTGGACAGCAGGTTTAGCAAATTTAGTCTTCCAAAAATATGGATCATGATGACATTTACGTAGCAAATACGAAATCAATATTCATGAGCAACGTTTAAAAGTGATTTATTGCTTTACCTATACTCTACAGATCATTTCTATGCCCTGGATGTTTGCATTTGCATAATCAATAAAAATACTTTCATTACACATTACAAGTGCACGGATTTGCTGACTGAAAGCAAACTGGCATGCCGAAACATTTCTATCAGAAGCGTTTTAATTATAAAAGGGCTTTTTCTTTTGTTTGTCATTAAAGCAGCTCCTCAAACTCTCTACGGAGCTGTGATTCGCAGTAATGAGCCGAGCTTGCGATAAGGAGAAATAAACCTCCTTGTATTTCCAGCATTTCTGCTGTGTGTGTCCTGCATCCTGAAACAGCGGTCAGCGGTAAATCCTCATTATTAATGCTCGACGTGACACGTCAGGGTAAAACACGGGTCAACAGCGAATTCAAAACACGGAGAAGTCATATATCAGTCCTCACGTCTGGCGGCACATGTTGCGTCCAGACCCGGCTTTAATTAGGGTCAAACGTCGTTGCCTGTATTTGTTTTGATTTGTGAGATTTATACATCTTGATTTAGCAGCTAGCAAACACGCAGCCGATGTTCAGCGTGTATAAAAGCTTGCGGTCAATATTCTCGAGTGATGCTGATCCGCCTGCTCATTGTTCATATGATTCTCACATACATCATTCAGTAAAACAATGGCTTATCATTATCATCTGTCACAGACGCGAGCCAAGAGAGCAGTCAGCGCTAATCCCTGAAAACTAGCGCTGATTCCTCTCGTACGATCAAACCTCAATCAGAAATCTCACAAAAACATGTTCTTGGAGCAACACAACGTACGATAAACATCTAATTACAATGATCACAAGAATATATGAACCAATATTTTATCAAAACTCTCCCTGTTGGATTCATATTGGGTCATTTCTCATCTTAGGTAATAAGAAATTCAATTAAGGCACATGAGACTTTTGTATGTCATTACGTCATTAATTATTATTTAAACTTTGAATCTTCAGTTTTCATTTTAGTTTTAGTAAATATATTACATGTTTTGCAATCTTAATATTTTATTTCTCTTTAGAATTACTTTTGATATGTAGTTCAGAATTTGTTTAGATTTTGATTGCATTCTTTAAACTTTGATTGCAAGTTTACTTTCAGTTTTATTATGTGCTTATATATTTTACTATTTAGGTAAAAAAAAAAATTATAATAAATATATATATATATATATATATATATATATATATATATATATATATATATATATATATATATATATATATATATATATATATATATATATATATAGATAGTTAAATTTTTTTGCTTCCACTTATTTCCGTTCATCTCAGTTAATTGCTTTTCCACCTAATATTTATACTTTATTTTAGCTTTATTTCAGTTTACATTTAATTTATTTAATTTTTTTTTTATCTATTTCTATTTAGATTTATTTCTGTGGATGTATTAAGTTCAGTACAATAACCTCAGCTTATTTACTTATAGCTTATATATAATATTTTATAATAAATTGAGTTAACTGCCATTTAAGTTTTTTAATTTAAAGTTTTACATCTAATATTTATATTTAATTTTATTATCTCAATAACAATAGCACATTTTGGTTTTAATTTTAGTTAACTGCTACATAAAATGTTTTTGCCATTAAACTTAAGTTTTTTTAAAAAAAAACTATTTAAAACAATACTCCAACCCATCCATACAGTTCACATTTACATAAAAAAAAAAACAATGAAAAACGCATCCTGTGTGAACAGCCCGAATCTTCCCAGTCATGTTTTTATGTTGTATACTACATTATTATTCATTTTTACTAGCACATACTGGATTTTCCACACCAGGTGAGGGCTGAGGAGCAGGCCTGGATCTGCGAGGGGTTAACCGTGCAGTTAAGGGTTAAAGGGCTGTAAGTGGCTCTATTAGAGCGAGGGAGGAGAGAGGAGCCCAGGAGACGCAGGAGGAGGTCTGTAATGAGTGCGCTCACAATGACCAAAGCAGCCACCGAAATGTCCAACTGGGGCACCAGATGCAGTCGGATCGCAGCCAAGGAGTGCAAGGTAAAAAACGGATGTCAGAAGAGGAAATGAAGCATCGTGCTCTCGCTTTCTACTGTCTGCTTTTGCGAGGAGAACCAAACAACCGTCTGCACGTGTGAAGCGCACGCTGATGCCTCCGGGCAGGTTATTCATTTGTTGACAAGCACAACCCGTTTCAGATCAGCCTCACCTCCTGCTCGGTTTCCTGTGCTCCAGGTTCGAGTAATGAAAGCCACGTGTCTTTCAGTTTGCACTCACTCAGGCCTCATCTCAGGGTCCTCTTTACACCCGTCTACAGGAGCCCTACTGACCCAACACACTCAAGCCAAAATCAATTCCATATTTCAAATAAACTTCAAAAGTCAAATCAGGTTTAACTTTTTATATTTCTTTTTATTTCTGTTAGTTGTCAAGGCAACATTTCAAATTCATTTGGTCAAAGTTGAAACGCTTACAATAACTAAAACGATTAAACATACTTGGTTATTTGAAATTAATGTAAAAATATTTTTTGCATTTGCTAATTTTCATTAACTTTAAGTACTGCAATAACTAAAACAAATAAAAAAATATAGATTTGAAATAAGTAAACTATTGAAAATAAAAAATTGTTTTGTTAAAACATTGTATTTCAGTTATTTGCCAAGGCAACACATTTTATTTTGATTTTAAGCTGAAACGCTAAAATAAAATGAAAACTTTTTTATATATATATAATAATCGTTAAAGTTTTTTTTTGTTTTCGTTAGTAGCTAAGGCAGCATTTCAGCTTATCAAAATATTAAAATACCTATAACAAATATTATATATATATATATATATATTTTTTTTTTTTTTTTTTTTTTTTTTTTTTTTTTTTTTTAGTTAGTTGCCAAGGCCAATTTCAAAGTTTAAGTACTAAAATAACTAAAACTGAAATAAACATGGGCATTAAAAAAAAAAAATGACAAAAACAATAAAATTACTAAAAAGTTTTACTCAAATTAGAAAATGGAAAAAATGACACCAATTCAAGATATGAATGAGAACTTCAGTATTATATATGAAACGACAGTAAAATAAGACACATATGCACCATGTGGCTTGTAGAGCGTCTGTCTTTGAACTGTCCTGCTCTGCCGAGCCCAGCGTCCGGAGCGGGACGTGCCGTGCAGAAACACACATCAGAAGACAGAAGCGTTGGCCCCGTGCTCATTAATCGGGCCCCGGCGATGACCCTCTCAGCGCTGCTGGCTCTCACCAGCTGTTTCTGTAAAACACCGCTATTTCATTTCTTTACGAGCTCCGCCTATTAATCTCCGGATGCGACGCTGCTGATGAGGCTTCAGACGAGCGGACAATTTCATCTGCTAATTAACGGCTTTAGTTTCATTTGCAGCCTCGGCGGTCCGTTCTACCAACACAGCTTTCAGCACTTTTGCCAATTAATAGGAGACGTCTCAATTCATTGGTTTAATAAATGTGTTAATTTCGCGAGCAGGAAGCAGAAACAACGACATCATAGGAGATAAATCCGCTCTGATTTAATTTTTTTGCATTCTGGCTGCAGTTTAATCTGGGTTTGAAAGGTGTGTGTTCACATGAGCGGCCGGATTTGAGAAGACTTTTCCTATTACTGGAGCGGGTCCTTCAGAAGCACAGCCGCTAATGAACCTGAACGCCTCTATTATTAAGTTACCACAGAAAATCCTCAAGGCAAATGTTCTTCTGGGCTGTGAAGGAAAACATCTTTACAAGATAATGGCCTTTCCTCTAATTACAATATGTGTAAGCGCTTGTGCTTCTTCCCTTTGAAGAGTGTTGGGTCGCCGCTCTCCATCCGTTTCTATTTCCAGCTCCTCAAATCTCAGAAAGGAGAAGGAGAACGAGAGAGAAGAGCTGAAGAAAAGCAGAGGTGTCTTTTTTAGCAAAAGACTCGCGCGATGGCTAGCAGCTTAAAATATAACTGTGCTGAGTTTAAGAGTAAAACCACTATATCTCATAAAAGACCAAAGACGGGCTGATACACGTCACTGATTTTATTAAATTAGCTTATATTTCTAGCTGTCATCCAGTCAGATTTTATTGAATTATTGGTAATTTATCTAAACAGATTCAATTTTAAATATAAATTTTATACATTTTATTTATATAATATTATATATATATATATATGTGTGTGTGTGTGTGTGTGTGTGTGTGTGTGTGTGTTTTAATATTCCAAAAATATGAATGCTATACCATTATTTTATTATATCATTAATATTATTTAATAGTATTCATATTTTATACATGCCATTTTATATTTGCTAATATATTTTAATTTAAATTAATATTATAAATTATATTTGTAATATTTAAATGACATTACAAAGAACAATTATTTATATATTCATTATTAAACAAATTTATATAAAAATACATAAAAAAAATTTATAATATAAAATATAAACAAGGTATAATATTTAATATATTCCTTTTTAAAAAAATTAATTTTACCAAAATGATTGAAGAACACTAATTAAAATGCATCAACAAAATAAATATTGATCTGGTTTGCTGAAGTCCTCACAGGGAAATGGGTTTGATGGAAACCTCTGTAGACTCCAAGGACACCAGGACGGTCTTTATAGTCACTGCGCTAACAATATTACTATCAACAACCCTCATTTCATGTCATTTTCTCTAGAGAGGATTCATATCTCAGCAGACAGAACAGAACATCTGACTTCTCCTCCCTACAGCTTCACGTTCTGTCCTCCTTTGTGACGACGTGAAGGAATCGAGAGACAAATTCAAAGAGCTCGAGTGATTAATCGTGAACGTAATGAAGACATCTGCGTGTCAGATTTAAACGAGACGCTTCAGAAACACATCTTTAGCCTCCGGGACTCAAACACACTGCTGCACGTCCACCAGACTACTCTCGCTGAGTTTTTTCCTGACATTCCTTGAATGATAAACATCTAAATTGGCTTCTGTTTGCTGGGATGAAAGGTCATCTTGTCAAAAGTCTGGGATTGCTCACAAAGCCCTTGTTTCTGACAGATCTCCACCCCCAAATGAGCCGTAATCTACCTCTTCACCTCCTGAAGCACTCCATCTGAGAGAACACACACACAAACACACACTTATCTAAGCATCTAAACGAGGGCCTACCATTGACTTTTCATACGTAGCCAATTATATTGACTATTGCATTGAGCTTTTTAGGTGTACAAAATAAAATTACTTTAATTTTACTTACTTTTGGGACCAAACTTGTCCCCAACCTACAGCTAAGTAAACAAACACACACACACACACACTCTCTTCTGCCTTCTCCTGGTAATGGCTTTTTAAAAGGGGGCACCTTCCTCTCGTCAGGCTTGTTTAAGTTGGTTAATTAGTACACGTCTCTAAAGAAAGGGCTGTTCCTCAGAGAGGACTCAAAACACCCCGTCTGAGACCGGTGCATCTAGATCTCAACTCTTTCTCCAAGTCAGAAACTCGTTCTCAATATGAACTTAAGCATTTCTCATCTAATGATCTGAGCTGCTATCCATATTCATCTTACAGTTCAAGGGTTTCTTTAGTATTTCTCAAGAATTTCAGAAGAAACATGAGACGATGTTGAGATTTAAATGAAACGCTTTTCAGTCTCCCGAGCGATGAATGAGAATTATATAATAAAAATGATACAACTATTTTATTATTAATTATTTAATAATTAATTTTATTAAATAGTAACAATAAATTAACTGAAATGGAAAAAATGTAATTAAGAAATTGTTATTCTGACAATAATAACAACAACATATTTTAATAATAACAATATACTGTTATAAGTAATAAAATATAATAATAATAAAATATAATATATTATTTAATAATAATAAAATATAATTAGCAAGAAAATAATAACAGCAAAAATAACATTCAATAATAATAAAATTGTACCATTTGTATTAATAATAATAATACATTACATAATACATTATTATATGAATAACATTTATTATTATGATTATTATTATGATTATTATTATTATTATTATTATTATTATTATTATTATTATATTTCCACCATCATCATACTATTTCTTTTTTTTTTACTTTTATTATTATTATTAATAATAATGATCATCATACATTCATAAATCCTGTCTGCTCTGTAATTCCCTGTCTGAATAAAGGCAGAAAAATATGCATACATAAATCTCTAAAATAATAATAATAAATTCATTTATGTCTTTCATATAACATGAATCTTTTGAATATTGGTGTCTTTTCAAATATAAATGTCTTTTATAAACGCGTGTGTCTATATACACAAACACAGATATATAGGAGACATTTTTCTCTAGTATTGCATCTGTAAATGCAAGCAATAATGTCCATTCAATAATTAACATTCTCTGAAATAGGGCATAAAAACATAAGGCCAATATATGGTAGTTTCTCTTTTTAAAGCCAGGCCTGAAGTGAATTTGGCTAGTTTGAAATGGATATTGATTTAGCACCCGTGGCGATGTGAACTGACAGGTTTGTTGTAAGATCAAGGCACAGATGTACGGCCCGCGGCGGCTATAAAAGTTAAAGGAGAACTGATGAATACATTCCTGAATCTGTCATAACCTTCTGCTCGGACCGAGATCCAGTACAGCAGGAATCACAGCACGAGGCTTTCCTTCACTAGATCGACTGATGTAACAACACAAGAGCAGTGTAATATCCCAATATCAGGAATGAATGCAATCTCAGAACTTCAGAAGAGAGCTCGTCTCAACCCGTGCCGAGATCTCACCATTATGACAAAGTACACCCAATATACACACAATCATTTCTCAAACATGAGAATGAATGAATAGACAACAGAACGTATAAACAACTGCATAACAGAACGAACAATCAAACAATGAGTGAGTGAACAAACCAATGATCAAACGACAGAATGACTGAACGAACAATAGAATGAATAAATAAATGAAGGAATAAACAACTGAACAAATTAATGGAGAAAAGTTAAACAACATCTTTGATATACTACCTATTTCTCACCAAATGAGTTCAAAATCAAAAGATCTGAAAATTACATTAACTACTATTCAGTCAAACTCTGCTTCTCTCAGATGTTTCTCCTCAGGAGAAATAAAAATGGAAACAAGGTTTCTACTTAAAGCCAAAAAAGCAACACAGAAGCCTATTTAGCCTCATAAAAGAGCATCCTCGGAGCAATAACATTTTCCTCTGAGCTGTTCGCTTCTGATGAAGCCCAGAGAAACCTTCAGCGCTCAACATTAGCTGATCTGGCTGCTGCTATCACCGTAAGCCACACACAAGCGAGCCAAAAACACGGCCAAACAACGAGAAACAAATAAAACCCTCTGCCAGAGGGAGCAAGAAAGCCACGCTCCACAGATGAGCGTAATTCAGATGTGGCTTTTAACACCAAAACCACATAAAAAAAAGACAGTGGAGGTGGACGGGTCGATGGCTGTGTTACAATCATTTAAAAACACTCCCGAGTTCACAGTTTTGCAATGGATCACGTTGCTCATTAGCATGCATGCGGTACGGCCCCACAGAAATCAATAAATCACCAACACCCGCGAGCCTCCGAGTACTTATTATTGATCATAAACGAAGCAAAAATGGAGCTGCAGCTCAGAGAACCACATTAGTTATCTCTAAGTTCATAGACGAGAGGAGACCGCCGGATAGAGACGGCTCATAGCGAGCAGCATCTGCTTTACAGGTCACTTCTGATGAACCAACGAATGATCAACAGAACAAATGAATGAATGGCAAAGAACTAAGAGCAAAAGAATTAACATTAACAACCAATGTCTTTGGTACTAGGGGTACTCCGATCAGGGTTTCTGAAGCCGATCACAGAATCACTGATGTAAACAAACAAATTCACATATGAACAAAAATGAATCAATAAACAGAATCTTTAAAACAGTGACTTTGACTTGAACTAAAGCAGTATGAAAGACTGCTCTTTCAGCAGGGATTCAGCATCTTAAACACTCTTGAGACGTGCACAAACAGGCCATCTGTTGGAGAAAACACGAGGACGGACACCTGCAAACCTCACTGGACTCCCTTCCTGAAGCCTCTTGGGTTTCACATTCTTGCCCTTTTCTTTGTGTTCGGTAAGAAACCAGCTCTTTTAACTCAGCGGGGCGCCAGGCACAGATTGAACTAATGAAAAGGCTGAAGAAGCGAGAGAGAGAGAGAGAGAGAGAGAGAGAGAGATGGAGATGGAAGTGAGATGTCTCCAGAAGAGCAGCAGATGAAAGCTTCGGCCGATCACCGTCCCAGTCACTTATCGCCGCTGGAAATTACTGCTGACTCTAATTAGTTATTTAGAAACCATGTACAGCGGCGTGCAGCCGGCAGACTTCTGAAGACTCGAGGAACTGTACAGCGCCTCAGGTTTCCGTTCGCTTGCTTTCTTCCAGACGGGATGCTTCTGTACATTTGCAATTCCCTATTGATAATCAGCTCTGCCAAGAACATCTCTCAATACTGGATCAACCGGCCGTGATTCGTAACGACCAGGATTTCCATATTATGTTAATAGCAGCCTACTATGTCATTAAATAAAGCTGTTAAGGAATTAATATGATTACAGAGGCACAGAGTCTGCTTTTAATGATGCATGGCAGGAAAACAGCTTGTATTTTTCATAATGCTTATTTTGATATCGGCGTGATGATCTGCTCTGCTGCTCTCTTCATCAGCCTGCTGTCAGTCAAACACACCGCCGTGTCGCTACCAACCTACGCGTGATGAACTCTCCGAAAATTATTACTGACATGCAAAGAAAGAAAAGCCATTCTGGAGGCATCAGGCACAGAGTTTGTTTTGATGGGATACAGAAAAATATTTACTCGAAATCAAACGGTGCCCTCCTAAAAACTCCTACAGACTGTTACGTGAGCGTTTTACTTCGGGATTCCATGATTAAATCATGTTTTTGGGACAAGGACCATGGTAATACTGCAGTGTTCAGGAATCTAGCATAATTAGATACTTACAAGTAGGATTATTACATCAGTATAGATTATTATAGTATTATAGTCTAAAAACAGAAACTTAAATAAAATAAAAAAAAGTCACATACTTACCATTGCTTTATTTGTCATTTTAATTTAGTTTAACTTGAAGTACTGAATTAAAATGAAATTAACATTTAAAAAAAACATCACACTAAACAACTAAAAAAATGACTAAAATCTAAATAAAAATGACAAATAATTAAAATATCGCAATTACATCACTTAAAAGAACTGCAAAAAATAGTTTGCCAACGTTATTTTAGTATTATTTATGTATTACAGTATTTATTAATATTCTACTTAGCTATTTTTTATTTTATTTAAATTTACATTTTAGATTAAGCTTTGGTACATTTGATATTTGCAATTATAATTTGTATTACATTTATTATAGCTTAATTTTTTCATATAAATTATATATAAAATTATTTAAAATTTATTTAAATTAACACAACTTTCTTTAATAGTTTTAGTTAACAATAACTGGAACACATTGCCACAGACAAGCTAAACACATTACGATGCCATTATCAGTGTTTCCCACAGACGTGAACATTATTTGTAGAGCGGGAGAGATCGAGGTTTCCCAAACACAAAGCAGCGCTCCGCTCACAAACACTGCTTTATCAGACATTACATGCAAGATGAAATGAAAATCACATCCAAAATTTTCTCAAGACAGTCAGATTCCTTCAGGAATACAGTGATTACGATTTCATGTTTATTCAACTAAAATCAAAGCCTTGTGGAAAATCTATTTGTGGCGGTCAGTTTTGATAATGTGGCGTGCCACCACAAATAAATCAATGTGGATTATATAACTTATTGAAAATGTTCTATTAAAACGTGTAGAGCTTTTATGGCTCTATTTTGATTTTACAAATGCTTTTACATAAGGCAAGCAATCGGACAAACTTGTCTTAAAGGTGAAGTGTGCAACTAGTGGCAACAAATGGAATTGCATTGGGTTTGTTTGAGCCGAACACCGTAACAATGAGAGAGGTGTATCATCTCTCCCGCAGATATTCAAGTCTCAGAAGAGATTCACATTAGCTGTGTCTGGGTTAACAGACATCTCATTGAGCGTGTCCACCTGTGCGTGTGGCACAGTCATCTGTCTGGCAGCTGGTGGCTCTTTTCCTCGGGCGGCTTTGCCTAATGGTCCCTTCTCGCTCTTCTGAGGGCCGTTAGACGGTCGACCACTTAACCCTGCCAGCATGTAGGGCTCAAACAGCATCTTACCAGCCCGCATTTGTGCTCGGACAATAAATGATTCATGAGATAACCGGCGGGCCAGAATAAACAGGCATTTCAGCCCTTTTCACCCCGAGACTCTCCCTTCTTTAGTCTGATCTGCAGGGTAAGGGCTCTTCAGGATCTGCTGCTCTGGACTCTTTCCCACAGCTACCAATCACCAGAGACAGCGTACAATTACTTCACAGACAGGACATTTAAAGAATTAGAAACGTGGCCACAAGAAAAGCACACACAAGTGAACGGCGGTTGAGCTTTTCTTGGAGCTTTTCTTTCCATGACTTCAGATCTGGGTGTTTTAAAAGGATTGTTCTATATTCAAAACAGCATTTGTTTTATAATGTTGATCACCACAGACAATAAAGTCTGTTTTTCTGCTCTTCCAGGGTTACAAAAAGCACAAATGTGTTTTTGTCGAATGGTCAACTATTTCTAAAACATGTGGCAATGAGAAAACTAATGCAATAAATCTGACTGAAAGATTCAGGTGGATAAAATATGCTAAATTAATACATGTAATGTAAATGTAATAAAATATTTTTTCATGGCAATTTTAGACTTAACATTTTAATTTTAAAATTTTAACTAAAATAACACTTTTCTATGTGAATATTTTGTAAAGTAAAGATTAACTGAAGGATTTTTTCAAATTTGAAATTAAATTTGCCTTCAAATATAATAAAGCAACTTTATACAGAAAATAATATAATAAATCAAATATAATAAATATTATTAAAATAATAAAAAATGCTAGCTGCAGCCTTAATTCTGAAGTTTACTGCATTACCATTAACTTCCACTAAAAGTACATGATAATCATGATATTCACTTTTATTTTATGACTATTAGATTAGGTTTTTTAATTAATATGTATTTATTAATTATATATATATATATATATATATATATATATATATATATATATTAATAAAATGTCATCTTTAATATCTGATATATTATATTAATTTATACAGTATATACACTACACATAATATATTCACAAGCTCTAATATAATATAACCACCACAAATGTTGCTATTAGATATTATAATCAATCTCAGTATCACTCGATTGTAAATGAAGTTCATACCAGAGATGTATTACTCTAAAAGTGGAAAGAAACGGTGAGTTTAAGAGCATTACGTCATCCAGCCTGCTGCTGTATAAAGATGCATTATTTCGAATGATAAAGTATATTCGACACACATGCATGGATTTTTCTGCACATTTTAAATATTTATGGGCAATATTAGCCATCTTTGTCACTTCGATCACAGCTGAGTCTCCTGAAGGTGCTAATGGAAGTGGAGCGGGGGGCTGCGGGGGGGGCGGGTGAGCTGATAGAAACACACAGTACTGATGACTTCATATAGGGCCATGATAACAGCACCCCACCAGAGCTCTGCCTGCGGTCGACCCCCTCTGCGCCCCCAGCTGACTTTGACATGAATGTAAAGTGACCCGCTGGTGAGGAGCGAGGGCCCACCCAAACAGCTCCTGCGAACACCATCAAGATTAAACACCGTCGCTGGAGAGGTGGTCCGAGTTTGTGCGGCTTTACAATCTGTTCATTCAGAGCCTAAAACTAACATTCGACAAGGTTGTACTGTGAATTTAGTACAGGAAGTACAGTATTTTGAGTACTCTGATTGGTTGCATTAGCGTGTCACATGACTGTGTGTGTGTGGGGGTGGGGGGGGTGAAGAGAGGCGGGGCACATCCCAGAGGCCCTGTGTTTCAGAGTTCACGTAATCCTGCCGGGTTTAAGTGTTACGCCAAGCTTTTCTTGCTAAAACTCTTTTTTTCTTTACCTATCATTCCCTCCATCTCTCGAACAGATTCCTCTTCATTATTCACTCTCACACGCGGTCGCTGGCCTTTCTGCGCTCCTCCCCGTCACTCTTCCTGCAGATCAAGATTCTGCACAGGTTCCAGGAGCTTCTGGCACACAGGCAGGTATCTGAAGGGGAACTCTGGGGTTGCGGTTTTCAAATAAACACACTTTTATCCCTTAATCTGCTTTGAGATAGATTCGCTTTCAATTCTGAAGTAGCATTCTCAACGTTCAAAAGCAGAGCCTTACAACATCACACATGCAAAACAATCAATAATCACCACTGACAACCTACACTACTGACATAATTAAGATTTTTTAATACATCTGGAATTATAGCATGTTCTTCTCACCAAGGCTGAATTTGTCTGATCACAAATACAGTAAAAATGTGAAATATTATTCCAATGTAAAACATCTGTTTTCTGTGTGAATCTGTGTTAAAGTGTAATGTATTTCTGTGATGCTCCGCTGTATTTTCAGCATCATTCCTCCAGTCTTCAGTGTCACATGATCTTCAGAAATCAGAAGAATATGATGATTTACTGCTCAAGAAACATGAAGATTATTAGCAATGCTTGAAAACATATTTGTCATATATATATATATATATAGTTTTATTCATCATGGATGCATTCAATTGATCAAAAGCGCCAGTAAAGACATTCATAATGTTACAAAAGATTTCTATTTCAAATAAATGCTGTTCTTCTAAACTTTCTATTTATCTGTGAATCCTGAACAATTTTATTTAAATCAGTTTCCACAAACATATTGGGCGGCACAAATGGTTTCAACATTGCTAATAATCTTCATGTTTCTTGAGCAGTAAATCATATTATTCTGATTTCTGAAGATCATGTGACACTGAAGACTGGAGGAATGATGCTGAAAATACAGCGGAGCATCACAGAAATACATTACACTTTAACACAGATTCACACAGAAAACAGATGTTTAAGGTGTAATAATATTGCACTATTTTTACTGTATTTTTGATTAAATAAACGCAGTGTTGGTGAGCAGGAGAGATCTTTGACTGGTAATGTATGCGTGTCAGCACGTGCGTGCGAGTGATGCCTGCAGGGGTCCTGTCTTTCACAGACCTCTCTCACCTCTTCCACGTTTAAGTGCATTAATATTGCACCAGGCCTGGTGGCGAGGTTAAATGGCCGCCCATCTGAGAGAGAAGGGAGGGGGAATGTGTCAGACGGAATATTTTCCCGACTGATTCGGTGAAATCAGCACATTCAATCTGAGCTGCCACACGGAGGACGCCACATGAGTCATTTACAGGAAATATAATCCGTCTCTTTCCCTCCATTAGCAACACATATGCACTGCCTCTCCATTAGCAACACAACAAGTTCTCATATTTACTCCTTCATGCCAAAGATGGAGAGACGGTGCTGAGACACGCTCCTCTGAAACACCTTGAAGCTTCATGTAAACATTACGACTAATCATCACGGGAAATATCAACCTTCCACAGGATTTCATCTCCATGTTAATTATGTTGAAACAACTGCGCTGCTTTTAGACAGGAAGGAAGGAAATGATGCTAAATAATTGCACAGCACCTTCACAACATTACTGTGTAATCTTTCCTAGTGAGAATAGAAGGACGTGTTTGACATGTTTAATTTCTGTCAGGTTTGTCCGCGTACATTCTCAGGGCCAGTGAGCTTTCGTCTGCGCTGTCAGAGACGATTACCTTCGTTCATCTGCATTCCTGCACGCTCGCATTTTAGTGCAACAGAAAGACTGTTAATTGTATATTGATTTAGACCAAAGACATCCGTGCAATCAAAACATGTGACAAGACTGACTTCACAGTTAACCTCAATTAACTAACACAGAAAGACATAAAGCTAACCTTTATTAAAACACGACCTGCCGTGCCTCGTCCACAATGTGAGCGCCATTAAGCTGCATTGCATCTTAAATTAGATCCATACCTAGTAATTTCATTCATGACAAAGACATTTTCTTGAATCCACAAAGAGAAACAGTACAGAAAGAGTGGATTTTACTGGCCCTTATGAGACTGACAACAGCGAGGTCACCGGGAGGTTATGCAAACCGAACAAAACACTGAAAAATTAAAGGCGTGAGCTCAAGAAAGCGGCACTCAGAGCTCAAGTGGCACGACCGCTGAGAAGATCTGTGAAGAAAGACCCGTTGGGAATCCAATGCACCACCTCACGAAACATTAAACGTCTGACTGGCCAAAATGACTGAATGTAGAGAGTAGGGGTTAACGGTGGAGCGGGCCAGCGTAATCCATTTACAGTGAGTTAGCAAGCGCTGGAGTGAGAGGTGAGCGCGTGGCATTCATTTCGGGGTCGCAGCGATGGACTTTCAGGTCCATTTATCTGAGGTGTTAGACAGATAATTAACAGCACTGTTAGAGCGCACCACTGCTCCAGCAGAAGACCTGAAGGTGTATTACAGCTAGGTGATTGGCTGTGTTTACAAGTGCAGGAGCTTTATGTGCTAGATAATGCTCTGATAGAGCATCTGATGGATATGAACGAGCAAGATGAGGTTTAGAGAGAACTGGGTCAGAATTAAATCAAATGGGAATTAAAGGAAATGGTGAAGCATCACTGTCACAAATGCTTGTAAATCTGACTTGAATTGGCCACAATATACAAGAAGTTTAACTGGAATGAGACTAAGAGGGATTTTTAGATGTGCTTCCACCCTGATCCACAAAAACCAATTAATTAAATCAGATTAAAGAAAAAATAAACAAAGAAAAAAAATACAAATCTATATAGGAACTTTTTATAGCGTTCTAATAATTATTTACATTTTTTTCAAAAGATTTATCAAGTCAACAAGTTTACAGTTTGTCACAATAAACCTTGTTTTTCCAATTAAAAGTTAAATAGTTACATGAATTTCTATGAATAGATACAATAAATCAATAATGCACAGGAGTCATATCTAGTCAACCAATATGGGCTTTCACAATTGCCAATGGATGGCCATTATCATAACTCTGGACTACAAATAACCACAAAACCAGTCTTAAGTCTCAATTTTTCGAAATTGACATCAATACATTATCTAAAATCTGAATAAATGATCTCTCCATTGATGTATGGTTTGTTCGGAGGACAATACTTGTCTGAGATCCAACTATTTGAAAATCTGGAATAAAATGAAATCAAAATATTGAGAAAATCATCTTTAAAGTTGTCCAAATGAATTCTTAGCAATGCATATTACTAATCAAAAATTACGTTTTGATTTATTTACAGTAGGACATTCACTAAATATCTTCATTGAACATGATCTTTACTTAATATTGTAATGATTTTTGGCATAAAAGAAAAAATCTATAATTTTAACCCATACACTTTTTTTTTTTTTTTTTTGGCTTTTGCTAAAAATATAACCCAGCAACTTAAGACTGGTTTTGTGCTCCAGGAACACATTTTTTCATCCAAGCAATCACAGTTATAGGCCAATGAAAAAAACAAAAATAAATCAGCTCTACTTCTACTGGAGAGAAAAGTCTGCAGTGGAAAAGCGGCAATGATGATGAGCGAAAACAATCCAAATCAATTAATTCTCTTACATTTGATTGAATAGAGTTTGTGGAAATTTATTTTCGGTAAATATCAGATGCTGGAAAAGCTTGACTGTTGTTTCGCTCTGAAATGCCACACAGAAACATAGAGGTGCGTGGATTAAAGGTTGATTAAAGTTGTTCTGTCTAGTCGCACTCTCTATTACATTTCCCTCTGATTCAAAAGGCAATTCACGCCTCTCACCGCACTGCATTTACCTTCCCACATCAACACTGGCTCGACAAGTGCCGCACACACAAAATGCATGGTCATAGTAGCAATAAGCAATGAAGGGGAGGAAAACATGAAAAATAATATCACACGCAATAATGCAATTACTGAGAATAATGGAGACTAGAGGCTGTGGGAACAACACCCATACTTCTGGGTTTCTCCAGCAACCAACAGGTTTTTCATGCATTTGAGAGCCACACAGAGTGAAACCCAACATTTCCCCAACAATCACACCAGAGAAAGAGCTTCTGATTATTGTGATGTGAGAAATGCCTGTTTACGTGTTGTGAAATGAGTCTCTTTCATACCTGCTTCCATTAGCTGTTGTTTGCACTGCAATCAGCTCAGCGTTTGCAGATTCATCTATGCAAGATGCCAGATTTGACATTTTATTCAAACAGAATGGACGGCGATAAAGACAAAAGAAAGGTTTATGCTAAAGTCTACTTCTCAGATGTTACTTCTGGTTTAAAAAAACAAGCAACCTCACAGGAGCCACCAAGTGTTTCAAAAGAGATCAACAATGTCTCAAATTGCCATTTGCAAAGATTCAGATATCAAAAGTCTCAATATGAACTCAAACTTTCTTCAGAACAAGATCAAACGATCAGAGCCGTTCTACATTTCATTTCACAGCTCTTTACTCTTACTGCTGTAGGTGACAACTACTGAGTCAAGCGTGTCTATTTTTATTTCTCCTAGAGAACTTGATGAGAAACATCTAAGAAAAAGTTGATACTTCAAAGAAACGTTATGAAGAACACCATTAAGCTAAGAAAGAACCATCTCTGAGGAACGAAATGCTCCTCTGTTGTCTCTGATAACATGAAGTATTTCAGGAACTAATAATGACATAAAAGAACTTGATGAAGAGAGACAGCATTGTCTCTTCAATTTCCACCTCAGTGCTAATAAAGAACGCAATTACAACCCAAAATATGCACGAGGAGGCTAGATCATATTTGCATTTATTTGTTTACTGGTAATGAAAGACTACATGGATAATTCACTTCCATATAAATTTGGATTCACCTGGGAATCTCAAATTCACCCTCCAGCTGTCTCCATCTGCAGCTCCGCTACTTTGGACTTGGCACTCGGAAGAGGAGATAAACTCGGAAAAAAGAAACACACACAATGCTAGAGCGGGCACTGCTGACAGGAAATGCCTTCAAACACCAGGCCTTAAGGAAGAAAAACCCAAAGACTAATAAAAAGCGTGAAGGAACGTAGAGAAAGGGCAGCCTGCCCTCTATTGTTGTGTGAGAAGAGTCTTTGAAGGACCCTTTCATGTGGCCCTGGGGCCTCCGCTCGATCCCGCTCCTTCCTCCAGCAGCTGGGGTGCAGGCGGGCCCCAGGGCAACAGAATCCACCGCACCGCTGCTCAACAGCAGGGAGGCCTGAGCTGATTTTCTCATGCCAACTGTTGGCTGTGGGTTAATACTGTGAGTGAAGAGTCTTCCCCCGCTGAGCAAATGAAAGCCTGTGTATGCTGTAGGCTGGATGTTTCTCTGCCACACCGCAGGGGGCGTTCCGCCATTCAGACCAGGCCTGGGGCAAGTCATCCGTCTTTAGGGTAACAGGGATCTCGCTCTCCCCTTCCCTTCCTGAGTGGCTGGTTTTGCGTCTGGAATGCACCTCCCTGCAGGGCGGGTTGAAAGCATTCTTATCACTCCCCCGTCATCAGGGTTTATTTAATAGCTATCACAATAAAGTCAAATAGCAGGCCCGAGGAAGGGGCCTCTCTAGACCCGCCCCAATGTGATGAATCGAGCCCATCAGGCAGGCCAGCTGCCCCGGAGGTTAGCAGGCTGCCCCTACCAGGTCTCAGGCCAAATCTGGAAGAAGAAAACAGGACGAGAGAGGCACATTTGTGATGGCATGCCAAAGCACACACTGGGCCGATAGAGTTCGGCCAATATTTTCACAGTGGCGATCCAGAGCGGGAGCCAGCGCCACTGCCAGCGACATGCAGTGCAATATGGACACACTTGTGCCCGTGTTCATCCCCATTCATGATTCAAGAGACTGGCTGCGGCAGCATAACGACAGCTGCTGAAATACAGCACTAGTAATGCAGCCTTAGCATTATCTATTTGGTAGCAGAGCAGACTGGAGTCTGAAGCGGCTGAGAGCTCATTCCTCATCCTTATCTGCGCTTCTTAAAAAGATGTAGGTGCCATAATCACGGTGGTCTCCTGCTGCTGATGTCCGCTGGCCGGTGCATAACGACTACGGAAATGAGCAATAACCGGTGAAAAATGGCTTAGGTGGAATTCTGAAAAAGACCCTTTGATTTGTGGGAGCGTGCAAGCGTGATTCATTAAAAAGGAAATCAAGAGTGAACCTCACAAATAAGCCTGTGCCCGAAAGCTGACCTTGATGCGGTTAACTTTCCCCCGCTGTGACCGGGAACAGGACATATGCAATCCTCCCCTCTGCCAGCTCACCTACGGGCCAACAATGCACCTGCCCTCGCATTCACACCTGCAATGATTACACCACGGCTGGAGGTGTGAGATATCGAGAGCACAGAGACGAAGAAAGGCAGAAAGAGATAGCAAGAGAAAAAAAACGGATGACTTAAGGTCTCTCAAGTAAGCACTTTCCCCTCATACCCACTTTTCTTTCCTCTATCCTCTTTTTCTCTCCCGTCTTATTCTCCGTCTCCCTTTTAAAGATGATGAATGGCACGGCAGTGAGAGGCTATTAATCAGAGCGCTGTTGGTGAAGAGGTTCTGATGGGGCTTAACATCGCCCCAGTGTCGAGGTGGAATATATGGTACGGCACATGAACCTTTTACAATAAGGGTGCCACAGAAAACCAAATCCGGTCTACATAAGCACACTAGGCATTTATCTGCACAGATATAGCCGTAGCAAACGGGTCAAAATATGGTCCCTCATGGACTAGAACCAGGAAGAATTTGCTGACTTTGTGCATTTTTTGTGCTGATTCTGAAAGGGGAAAATCTTTTATAAAAATGTGTTAAATTGGTATACAAAGGCATTATCCAATTACATTTAATGAAGCATGATTTCTATGGAGTTCTGTGGAAGCAAATGATATATCTTTTCTCTAGCCACCAGAAAATGACCAGAAATGAATAACTTTGTCTGATTAGCATGGGGCTTTCATTTCCATATAATTAGCATATGCTGGCTACATTTATCTGGGGAGGGAAAACTTCTGCAAACTTTCTGACTAAATGAAAAAGGATGCACCACAGCAAACATTTGCTAGAGATGAAAAAAGCACTGCAAAAAAAAAAAAAACGGATCCTGGAGCAGAAGAGAGAAGCCAGCTGGGATCACAGACGTTGAATATTTCCCTTACTGGTCAGTTAATTTGAAGCTGATCAAAGCTGCCCTGCCCCGGAGACACCGGCGGGTAAACAGGTCGGGTTATCAAAGCAGACCTCCTTATTCACAGGGACTTGAATATAAGACCACCACCGCAGGGCCAGAGACCGATCAGAGACGAGCTGGTGAAGAGCTGCCACGCAAGACAGAAAGCAGAACCACACGCCACTGGAAAAGTATCTGCCAAAGACATGAGCGAATTTTTGTGGTAAGAATTCAAGAAACAGGAAATTCCCAGCATCCTCTCGCTTCCATATGGGGTTTGGGTGGCCTTGAACGCTCCGTGTGAATAGCTGCAGTGTTGCTCGGAGTATTCAATGGGCTGTAGATCATGGCACGGAAGAACAATGGAATGAATCAAGCAAGGACATCCGTATGGTCAAGTGAGGCCTATCTGAGAAAAAGCACAGCAGGTAGATGTATGATTTAACACGGAGGAATAACTCAACAGACAACAGAAGGGCCCTAAGATTTCTGCGATGCAGAAAACACAGACTGAATCGTGGAATCCAGTCATAAAAACGGAATATACTGCAGAATGTGAAATGTCATTTAGATGACTAAATCAAAAGTCTATACACTTGAATCAAATGGCGACATGGACTAATTATCTGTAAATAACTAAACTAATATCCCCTTTGTTTGCCGAAAAATATAAAGTTTGTATAATTTTCATGAATTAAAAGAAATTAAATGAATGTATTATGCCTTAATTTGATAACTAGAACAATTTAAATATGGGAAAAAATGTTATAAGGCTATTGTAAAAATGTACATAAGTTGTTTTCATGCATTCAAATAATTAGACATAAAACAGAATATGGTTACAATAAAATATAAGGGGAGTAAAAATAAAACATTTCATAGAGCCCTAAATGTAATTTTTGATACATTATTAATAAATTGATGTTAGTGTATAATTTTCATTATTTAAATAAAATTTATTTTAATCCGTAAAAAGGAGTTCAGATTTTTTTTGTTTTTTTTTTGTTGAAAAAACAGAATCCAGAAAAATTTTAATAGAAAAAAAAAAAGAATTTAGTAAAAATAAAACCCATTTGACATAGGGTCCTACAACGGTCGATCGCTGAGACAGGCTCAGTTGTGAATGACTGATAGGGAGGTGTGCTGAGAATCCAAAGCCAGGTGACAGTGGGTTCCACAGATTTCATTTCCTCTCGTTCTGTTCAATCATTTAGTGGCGCACGTTCCAAAAGGTGAGCGAGCGTCTCAGGTTTCGCATGCAGATGAGGCTGAGGGGTTCAGCCAGAGGGGAGTAAGTTGGATTGGGGACTGAATGGAGGTTAACCGCTCACTGTTTCAAATCAGTCACTCTCTCTTTCACCGGGTCCCCGCTCGGGTTTCTGGCGTCACGGAAAAGAGGGGCAAAATGTCTAAAATTACAAACTCCCCTCCGTTAATCACAGTTTGATGTTCTATTAAAAGTGCAGCTATTTCAAGAGGGAAGTTCCCAGAACTTTTGAAAGAGGGAGGTGAAAAGCTCTCCAAAGGTGTAATCAGAGGCAGAAATGAGAGGGTTTAAGTCGTACTCGCAGTTGTATTTTTCTTTTTGACTTTTAGCAGCTTAGCAGCCTCAAAGCACCGCGCTCTTCTTTTGTTGCTTCAAGAGCCCTTTTCTCAAAGCTGTTTAACCGCCAAGCGTAGCGTTGTGCAAATATCAGCAATAGGAAAACCACAAACTCAAAGTGTTGTGCACATATCAGCTTCGATTAGCTTCAGCAATACATGTCTAACTCCCAGCGATTATGCTCTGCGTTAAAGGCATAAGAGTCGCCACCCGCCCTTGACCCATCTAGCATGCACAACAACTCCGAGACATCCGCTGCATCCCTGAAGCCAGTCTCTGCACCAAGAGTTCCTGATTGGACATTTTATCCCTAGAGCAATCACACCCAGCCAGCGTTCTCAAACGTCCTTCTCCACAGGAAATCAGCTCCCCAACTTCCTTTACCTTAGGATTCACTCATAACCGGCTAAAGCAAAGACAGCGGAATTAGAAAGCTGTCGACTACGATCAATCAATGCAAGGTTGCGGTGCTGCTGTCAAAGTCATTTTGGGTTTAAAAGTAGAGACAGAGAGAGCCTTAGGCTAATCAGTGCAAACTAATCAAATTAAAACACAACAGTGTGCAATCTATAAACACAGTGGTTCTTCCAGTGTATTCAGTCCGTGAGGTTCATTCTCAAAAAGAAAGACAGATTGACTCTGTGTGAACTGGCCATCAAAGCCACCCCATTGTGACTGAAAATGAAATTCCCAGTTAAGCCTTTAATACGTGTCAAAACACATCAACTTGGCCTTAGCTCATGCAACATCTTGTACTTTAAAAATTCAATGCAAAGTCCAACATTTACAATACAGTTAGCGTCCGCTCTCATGGGTTCAGACGTCTAACCGCGGTCCAAACTAATGATGTCATCCCCAAAGATTATGGCCAGAAACACGCACAGCACATTAAATCACACAAGCAATGGAGTTTAACAGTGTCAGACAGAGTAAACGTTACAGAGCTCTCGCCTGCGCATCGAGAGCAAATAGGTAAACGGTTGGTGCTAATTACAGCTGACAGATCACTGGAGTGTGTTTCAGAGAAGACCAAAGGGTCAGGATGAGGTACAGACGCACGAATTGATGAAAACACACTCGCGTACACACACACTATTCACAGAAACACATTGATAATGCTTATTCTGTGGTCTGTGGACATGCATGGCAGAGTTTAAATAACTTTAATGAACCTTATCTGGTCCGAATTGGAAAAAGAAGCACACACAGGGCAGCATTTATCAGGGAGACTAACCCAAGACAGATATTTAAGACCACTTTCCACTTCCAGGTAACTTCTAAGGCAGCATCCAAAATGCAAAGAAAAAAAGACTGGACCCATGCACACGGATGGCAACTGTATTGTGAATGCTGGACTTTGTATAAAATTTTGCACAAATGACTGATTTGGAACGCTATACACTGTCAGTGCAACATAAAAACCAGAAAGAGGACTGGACTTACAATTGATTTTAGCATATCCACTTTTAATTAGACTATTCTTTTATTTTTTATTCACTGTGCTCTGCATTTTGTGATTGCTGACTAAGAGTTTGAGAAAAGAAGATAACTTAAAAGGCATCACAATTAACGTGCCAAGCTTTTAAAAATAGCCAGCATGATACCTTCAAATGCTGTCTGAGTAGATCGCTCGCTCGGTTTCTGAACAGAGCAAGCGGGTCTGCTGTGCGTTTCATAGGACGGCAGGGGTTCGGTCTCGATCCTGTTGTTTTTTATGAGAGCACTCTGGAGCGTCACACCATTTGTCTCCCAGTTGCTTCCAGGAAACAGTTTATAAATACACTGCAAGTCTTCCCACAATTATTTTATGACCTAGTGAGTTTCACGAGACAACTGACAGACTCTAGACGCACCAACTTGTTCCCTCTGTTCTTCTTTGTCTCTCTTGGTTTGTTTCAGTGACGTTTCACCCACAAGAGTTTTTCAGAAATATTCAAGAGGCTTAACATCAGCACACTGGGAAAGAGTCGCGTCTTTGTGCTGCTGTGTCAAGTGTCTTTCTCCGTTGTAATTTCTAAAGGGCAAAAGATAAGGAAAGTTCACTGGAACGGTCTCTCTCTTTCCCTCTCTCTGCTTGCGATCCTCTCCGCGTCCCTCTGGGCCCATTCGAACAAGCAGCGGTGGAAAGCAGCCTAAAAAAACACGCGGTGGAAAAGGTTTTCAGCAAGTTAATTACAACAGGGTGAGGGCTGTGAAAGGCCACATTGTTTGTGTCAGGGCCAGTCAGCATCAAAGAACTGATTCAGATGCGTTCGGTGCACCTCAAACCCCGCTGGGCTGGACGTCGTACCACGTTAAACACCGCCCTTAAAGACGCCCTCATGGCTATTTGCTGTTTTTCTTCAAAGTGATGAAACAATATTTGGAGTAGCAGAATAAACACGATGAGAGGTAATGGGCCAGAGGGGAAGGAGGTCGTCATGCAGCTTGGTTCGGTCAACGGTGCTTTTGTTTGCTGTTTACATAGTCTCTGACCTTCAGGGAGGTTATCTTTGGGTGGACATTTAGCCTCCTTTGCTTCTACTGTGGCACAAACACAGCACACAAAAGGAGCCGGATGATCAGGAAATGGCATCAGGAGCATCCTAAGCTGGAGCTGGTGAACAGTCGCTCATCTGTGGTTGCATATAGTATGCGATCTTCCCCGGAGTGGACTGTGGGCAGAGACATATGTAATGGAAACCAGACTAATGATACAAACAACACAAACAAAGAGCAGGAAAGAAGCTGAATGTCATTAAAAGATGCGTGCGTGTCTATGCTGGGAAAGGGACTGTTTATGCTCTCATTTCGTTCTAAGGGCAGCAGTTACGTCCGTGGAGCACCAGAAACTATGTGAAAACACAGTTGTTCTTGTTTTTCCTCTCAACGTGGCACATTTGCAGGCACACCGTACCTCATACTGTGAAAAGCTATTTGAGCATGGAGGGGGTCGTACCTGAGGCCCAATCATGCTATCAGAGATAATAGCAGCCACTGCGGAGAACTTTGGAGTTCTTGGGCAAATTGCTCTACAGTGATTCCCTTTCAATTATCTTGCCTATGATGACCCATTTCCTGTTAAAACAGGAAGTTATGGTGGGACATAAGCAACAGCTAGTGCTTTTCAGGTAGAATTAGTGGAGATGTTGTTCTAATTCTAAAGACAAAAACCACAAACAAGGCACAAACTCAAGTCATTATTTTCTACAAAAAAAAAAATCATTTATTGTTAATGTTAAAAAGAGCTGAGAATATTTTTCTGGGTTTTTAAGGGGAATAAATTGAAAGAAAGCATTGTTTTTACATTTGTTACAGAAATGTAAAAAAAAAAAACATTTGAAAAAAGGCAAATATCGGCCGATATATCGGCCCTGGTGATATATCGGTTGACCACTACTACTAATACTTTACTAGTTGCAAAGTTACTCTGTGTCAGCAGAATGTTTAAAGTGGAGCATCAAAATAAAGTGTAACTTTATACACTAGCATATAGATGTCAGCCTTAAAGCTACAGACCCAGGTTAAATTGTGTTTTTAAAGATGGTCTGTAAAATAAACTCTTGCAATATTACAAAACAAGCCCCCTACACGCCTCGGTCAAAAAACATAAGAGCAGTGGGTCACGACTGAACAGATGTCTGGAATAAGATATGATGACAGCGGGCTACAAGAACAAAAAGCATTTCATGTTCTGCATCAAACGCGCTGCCCGGCGTGGTCTTTAGATGGCACAATCAAAGGACAAATGATTAAACTCGCCGTCGCCCCACTGTGAGCAGGCCCGGGGTATATTTGGGGATGTAATTACAGGACTGGAGACTGGGTTAGATCACACCGGAGGAGTTTTCCTCTCTGGCACTCACCTGCATCACATTAGAGGAGATGAGAGAGCACAGGACAGGGAAATTAAACTGTTTACCCAAGAGTCACTCATCAGTAAATCAATGCTAGAGAGGGCGGCCCATGGGTTCGTACAGGATGTCCTGACTGTATGGCTACAGGACCCTGCTGTGTGTGACCTGAAGTGGGAGGAGTTTTTTTTTTTTTTTTTGTAGGAAAAGTATACATACACGCTTTTATCTTGTGATAATAGACCACAGCCAGGACTGCCTACTGTTTCAGTGGCCTGGATTTTATAAGTATATTAATTTTCCCCATGTACATGGGGGTGGGGGGCAGTTTTATTGAGCAGATGACTGTGACAGTGTATGCATAGCACACATGACAACTAACAATTTAAGTTTTAAATAACCAAAATATGTTCATTATTCATGGACATTTCTAAATACTAATAAATAATGCATTCTTGAATCAAACCAGTAACCTACAAGATACATTACAACTTCTGATTCAAATAAATAAAGTTTGCAAGTAAATACTCAGTTAATAAATTAAATAGTAATTTCCTGAAGTGGGTTTGAAAAGCTGAAGATTTGATAAAGCATTAAAAAAAGTATAATATAAGTATTATAAAATATTAAAAATGTAATATAATAAACAAAAAACAAAAAGTAAATAAAAAATAAATACATTTCTTATTAAATGAGTGAAATATTTAGTTAATTTGACAATTTCTGACTATTAACCAACATTAGAGAACTATTAACATGCAAATGTGTTGTTAAATTATTTAAATATTGACAAAATCTCAAACGTGTTTGGATGAAAAAGTTTGGGAATCCCTGTCCTAAAATATAGTGAATTATATCTAATGTAATCACTTTTTTCAGAACTAGCAAACACCACTGCTGTCTTTTATACGCAAACGTCTCATGCTAGCTAAAATTAGACAAACAGCGAGTTAAACTTTACAACAAGTAAAAGCTTGCAGGACTGTAGCCACAAGCCTGCATGAATCTTGTTCGCACTCCAACAGCAACTTCTCAGAGATCATTTTAAAGCTGAAATCACTTTGACGTAGGCCTTTTGAGCCAACATGCTAATTTGTTGGGTGGAATCTGGAGAGCTTTAATAAATAAAGCACTCTCATCTTACACCAAAAGCATAAATGCTTTGATGCTTTGGGGGAAGTCATGGCCTAGTGGTTAGGGAGTTTGACTCCTAGGGTTGTAGGTTCGAATCTCGGGCCAGTAATACCACGACTTAGGTGCCCTTGAGCAAGGCACTGAACCCCCAACTGCTCCCCGGGCACCGCAGCATAAATGATGCCCACTGCTCCGGGTGTGTGCTCACAGTGTGTGTGTGTGTGTGTGTGTTCACTGCTCTGTGTGTGTGTACTTTTGATGGGTTAAATGCAGAGCACGAATTCTGAGCATGGGTCACCATACTTGGCTGTATGTCACATCACTTAAATTAGCCAACATAGTTAATGAATAAACACACAGTGAAGGCAGCTGACACATAAAACGTTTTCAAATCAACATCAAGTTTGAATTTATTAAATGAACGTACAGTACAAGATAAAGTTCCTCAAGCCAGCTTTAACGCTGCCGTTAATGTGCTTAATTAGCTATCCAAGTAACTCACTCCAAGATCCCGGGAAACGGAGGCGGCTCAGGAAGGGGCTTTGAATAGGATTACAAAAGACTAACATCACTCAGATGCTCTTGTGAAAACAAACATGGCTTTGAAGACGACGGCGGCCGAACGGGGTCCTGGACTCAGCCAGCGCACCTGACAGAGAGGAACACGGACACCGACAGAATAAACAGCAGGATTAATGTGGTCCCGAGCGGATCTCTCCCACGGATGCTCCTCTTTTCTCCCGCTGAGGGATTATCTGTCAGAGCCTGGCTGAATCACCGCTCTAGACACCCTCGGCTGTCTCTGGTCGTTGGCACGGCTCTCAGTCACAGCGCTCACTGCTCCTCCAGGCCAGATCGGTTTATCATTAACCCACCTCACCAGTGAGTAATGCGAAGTAGACAAGGACAATGACAAAAACGACCTTCTGTCTGAGCACTAGATGCCTGACCACCTCTACGCTGCATTTCTGATGACCCCCCATCCCTGACAGATCTGCCCCCGGGGAGCGTCCCAGACACGGATACCCCTGTCCATCGTAATTGATCACGGGACGTCAGCTGGCAGGTAGAGCTGCGAAGAAAGAGGCTGGGGAGATAATGATTTAAGTGACTTTGTAGAGGTCAGAGGTTCGAGACGGACGTCGCAGGGGACTCTTGTTTGCTTTACTTTGTCAGTGCCGAAACGCCACGCTTTTGTTCTCTGCGTATCGACAAAGATATTCTGCTGCAGCACTACTTCGCTTCAGCCCATCATCATAAATCAGCCTGTTAAAAGTTATAAAATTTTAAAGAGCTGCTCTCTGGATTCACTCAGGGGTCTCCATTAAAGAGACTGGAACAGATGACGGCCAACACGGCAACAAAGCGAGCCACACGTCGCTTTCAGTATCACCTAGCAACTCAAAACACACTTTCGTATTAAACCTTCCTGCTATTGTGATTGATTCATCAATGTGTGTTGTTCTAAAGAGAAAAATGTGCCTTCATAACCAGTTATTGAAATATAACAATTCAATCCACCTCTGAGACAGGGTCCTAATGGTCAGCAAATCCTGGTTTTAGGACTTATAGAGAGGCTTGACACCATACAATCAATTCCTGATGGATACAATCAACATCTGAATATCATATTTCACTCATAAACACATCAAATCATATTACAGGAATAAAATGGGTGTGAATACCATTTCAAGTTGACTAAACAGACTTAGAGTCCCTGTAAGTGCATTTATATTACTTTTACTGTGATTATATAAATTACAACTAATATATATCATTTGAAAACTTAATAAAAAATTCAAGAAATGAAAATATTGGTAGAAATCAACCTCATTTCCATAGTATGAACTAATATAAAGAAACTGCATAAAGCTTTATGCACATCCCATTACAGTAACAAAACAAGTTTAAATGGTTTTAAGGTGATTTTAACATTTTAATGGGCAGCTTTACAAGTGCAGGGTTATTATAGTTGACTAAAACCTTTTTGTTACTTGAAATAAAATCTTAACTAAAACAATAAAATACATTTTATACATTATACAAGTGTTATTATTACAAAACTGATTTTTTTTTTAAAATGTTTAATAATAATACTGAGAAAAAAAAACTAAATTACAAACCTTTGAATGAAAACAGAAAATATAAAAATAAAAACTTCTAACTATTAACAAAAACTATAACAGTATCTCAGTGCTATTAAAATAACACTGATATGTGACCTGAAAGTCCATGTGTGTGTATTATTCTTACTGGGATATAATCATAAATACATTATTTGAAAGCTTTAAGATTCAAGAGATGAAAAAATAAATCACATTTCCATAAGATTAAAATGCATGACACTAAGAACAAAACCCAGGGATTGTTACTGCCGTTTTTGGAGGCGTCCCTAAACTAGCAAACATCTTGGCAAGCTCTGTGAACACGTAACCGGATCTTTGCCACGACGCTGTTTCTCACAGAGAATCTCTCATCTGTCGGTCGAATGCATAGTGAGCATCATGTAAAATGAGACGCAACGATCCAGTGATTATATCCCTCCATCCCCCGCTCGGCGCTGTACGTACACATTAACCCCATTAAACACATTCCTCCGTCTACATGCCCAAAACCACCAAAAACACAGAGAAACATGACAAATCTCAGCTTGTGACAAATGCACGGCAGGGTGGACTTTTTTGTGTGTTGAAATACTTGCTCAGAGTAAATGCTTGATACTTGTTTTGATGCATTGCTTTAGTAAGTGGCCTTGGATAAAAGCATCTGCTACATGCATGCTGTAGATAAATCCTTGCACTGTCAAACAATTATTATTTGAAGCTGTAATTAAAAGTTACTGGAGTATGTTTTATGTTTGCAGTATTGTGATTCATTCAGTACATGTATGAGAAAAATATTTTTTCTTTATTGAGATATAACAACATGATCGGCTTTGTGCAAAAGGTCCTAATTGTCTGACGTCATCAAATCGTCATGTTAGGACTTTTTACACCATACAAATTGTTCCTGATGGATAAAATCAACATCTATAATAACTTTTTTATCGTTATTTATTAAAAGCATTTGATTCCAAGTATTGTTGCCAATTAAACCTTTTTCATTTTCACTTTCTCAGTGACACACACACACACACACATAAGATTAAATTGCTTTATTTTTACTGATATAAAAATTACTCTTTACAAGCAATACATTTGAAAGCTTCAAAGAATACATTCTTGATGGGTAAAAATCAACAATTTTGTTTCTTATTGAACATTTTATTTCACTCAGAAACACTTTAGAGGAATAAAATGGGTTGTGAATGGCAATTCATGACGGATGAATACGATTTCAGTTTTTCTATGAAAATGTCACATTCATTTGAGTACGTTACTTGCCGTTTCTTTGTAATTATTTGTAATTCACTAGCAATTTCGGAGTGAAAATTGTCTCAAAGTCAATCCTAGAAGGGGTGTTGGAGAAAAACTTTAATGTAATGTGTAACTCAATGTAATTTTGGTGACACTCGAAATGACACACTTTCACCTTTAAGCGTACAAACCGCTTTTACAGAAAGAAACTGGAGAGAGCTAATGACGTCAAACAGCTATTTTCAAAGTTGGAAGGGGAAGAAGCCCAGAAAGAAAGTCTTTCTCTAAGCAGCAGTGAGAAATGAGAGCAGGAGATTATAAGCCTGGTGTGGTCCTCCATAATATCCTTGGCTGGAGAATGAAGACAGATAGCAGGCATGAAGGGATGGAGAAGGCAGAGGGGAGGGAGGAAAGAGAACGAGTGAGAGAAACAGGCCACACTGTTGGGCGTGGAGCACAATAGGGATGAAATATGGTGGCGAGCAGAAAGATGCTGATTAGTGGAAGGCTTCCCGGAAAGATCTACCAACCCGAGAAGCTAACTCGCCCTCGCAAAGACGCTTTCCGTGGCCGCCTGTGGCTTCAGGGGAGATTTTCAGCCCGCGCTCCATCCTTCCATCCGGATTGGCCCTTAATCTGGGTATCGGGAGCCTTCGGGGCCACGGAGGCAGCGATTAACAACGGCAGAGAGATTGTGCGTTTCCTAATAGTTACAGCCTCCAAGTGATGTAACACAATTACAGGAGCTGCAGAAGAACCGCTAATGTGCATGCAACAAGCAGCCTGATATGGATCAGCTATCGAGTTGGCAGTTTTTAATTCACTTTCCAGCACAAAAACCAGGGCATTAGTTAGATTAGATGGGCCTCGGCCGGGAGGGGCGACTGAGGCCCCGTGGAGGGCAAGTGAATTTGTTTAGTGCCGCCTGTCAATTACCATCTCAAACCTTCTGCTGAACGGTTATTTATCTTCAGAGGTGAGTGGAAGGAAAAAAAAAGACTCGACAGGACAAAACAAGGCCCGAATACAATTAATAAAGAGACTGTCCATTGACAAGGGCTACTCACGACCGTAGACAAAGCCATTTGGGTTATGACCATCAAAATGATGTATGAGGCCACATCCGAAGCTGCTGCTTTAATGTATTCTGATCAGAGCAGAAAAAGTCTTAACTAATACAATAGCATAATTTTTCCATATTTCAGGTAGGTAGTAGGTATATATATATATATATATATATATATATATATATATATATATATATATATATATATATATATATATATATATATATATACACACACATACACACATATATACACACACACACACACACACACACATATGGAGAGATATGCCTATTGAGCCTATTATGCCTATTGAGATTGATAAAAGTGCATATTATATATAAGAAAAAAAGAAAAGCCTATAAGTACAGTTAGCTAATTCAGCATATAATCAAAAAAAATGCATGCAAGTAGCAGAGTAAGCAAAAAAAGAAAAAGGTAGTATGACAATATAATTATAATGATGTCACTGTTGGTGAGCGTTGCAAATCAATGGGAAATGCAAGTCAGGGTTGATAAAAAACAGCAGTTCGGCTGAAGTAATTGCAAAAACACACAAATGAAAAATAATAAGTGGAATTTCAATACAGCGCTCATATGAGTCATAACGCAGCAGGGAAAATTAGCGACTGCAGCCCACAGAAATGCACAGATGAGTGGGGCGAGTTTTAGATTCTGCGACCAGCTGAGAGAATGAAAACCAACAAATGATCAAAAAGCAGCGCGCCGTACAAAGAAACAATGCTGCTGAAATCTGCATATGGCCTACATTTCTTTGTTTTGAGCACACTTTAAAAAAAAAAAACTTCATGACTTTGTTCTCTCATAGAAACAATTATTTTATGAGCATGGAAAACCTTTCAGATCCAAAGCGCACTGCAAATGAAAACGCTTGAAACGTTCACCTTCGGGAGGCTGAGAAAGGCCATGCGAGACCCTAGTTAACAAATCATTATCTGCTTCATCTCTTCTACATCCGGTGAGAAACTCAAACCGGCGGTTTTTCCCCTCTCACAAAACGGCTCTAACAGCACATTCAGCTGGTTAAACAGAAAAGAAAAAGGGGCTACTGTTTTCACCTACAAACCACACAAACACATAATCGCAACAATATGGGGGAAAAATCCAGGCATGCCAGCTCAATGATATAAAGTTACTGTGGCTGCAGGGAAAATGCTTTTTATCACTTGCAGATTACACAACACAAGGGACTTTTCTGTAACCCTGAGACCACCGGGACGCAGACAGTGAGTGACTGTGACTGATCTGAAGTACACAAATCACAAACTATCCGTCACAGACTCGCAGTACGTCAATGTGCATTTGGCTACTGCTCTTGGGAACCTGAAGAAAGACCAGAGGAAGGTAAAGAGACTGAGATGTGAGGGCAGACCAGACAGAGCCTCAGGAGCACTTGAGATGAACTGACGGCGCTCCTTCTCTGAGAAAGCCTGGTCTTTTATGCATCAGTCAAGCCTCAGGTTTTTGGTCTAACAGTGACCCTCTCTTTCGGATAAAAACGGCTCTTGCATGTCACTCATTCCTATTTCGATGGCAGTTTACACTCTTGAGAGTCTGAGCAGAGGTTGTAGAAACTCGATCCTGTGTTCTGTCAGGCACGACTGGAAACAAACGAGAGAAAACGCAAGCTAGAAAGTAAATATTCATGCCCATATTTCAAGTGCCTACGTCGCTAAAATTCAACCAGTGTGGAAACAACTGCCAGAATGAGAAATCGGTTGAAACCAGACGCGGCCTGTCCTGCTATTTCTTGCGTTCCTTCTAAACGCTGCACAAAAGAGATCAGATTTCCGCACCAAATCATTTGCACATGACAAGCAGGGGATGAGAAAGGAAACATGTATATATGCAGGGGGAAATGCAAGCTTTTGTGCCATTGTTTTACAGACGTGGAGTTTTGATTTCCATAAACAAATAGCAAGAAAAAGAATCAAGCTAGAGAAGAGGAGATATATATATATATATATATGTGTGTGTGTGTGTGTGTGTGTGTGTGTGTGTGTTAGAGGTAAGAAAAGTACAAATTTGTAATTTAAAGGGTTTTATGCACATAAAAAAAAAATATATATATATATATATATATATATATATATATATATATATATGTTACAGAAACATACATTTTAGAGGTAAAAAAAAATACCCCAAAACAATAAATAATAAATAAATGATAAAATATCACACACACAAATTATTACCTCAGAGAAGTACTATGCACTTTTAAGGTACCATTATTTGAATCATAAATAAGGTACTAAGATGTCACTTTAATGGCACTAACAAGCTGTCGTACCTTTAAGGTAAGATTTTTGCAGTTTTTCTGTGAATGTGTGAAATTATTGAAAGTGTAAATGTGTATTAAATAATATTTAATAATAAACTTTAACTTAAGGCAAAATAGCTTCACATGCAACACTTGTGTGCAAAAAAAAACTAAAAATACTTAAGACAAACAATCTTTTTTAAACTGTTATAAAACAGCACAAAACTGTCTATAATAATGCTCCAGTTGTGCAGCTGCAGACATGAGTCTCTGCTGTATCTCTGTTACACTGTGACTTGAGGTTTTGATTTCCATATCCAAGAACGGTCAAGAACAGCAGCGGTTAATATATCTGAGAAGAAACCAGAGAGTTTGCGTTATCCTGCAATCCTCTCGTCTTCCTGTTTACTCCTCTTCCTTACTGTCCAGAAACTTTGTTTTTGTTGGCGCTGAATTCAGCGATGGAACGCGGCAGTACAATAAAACATTTCCCTCACAACAACAATAAAGCACAAAAATGTAACCAGCAAAGTGCAGAACTTTTTCAGTTTTATTGAAAGAACAACCATTTGGAGATTTACTGACATGTTTCCTCACAAACACGAGAGGTAAAAGTGGCCAGCGGGTGAAATTTATGTGAGCGGCTACTGAAGGAAAGCATTCAAGGGGCTGTAACTCAAATCTGATGACGACAGCGGTGTTCTGCACTTCACACTCCCGAACGAGCAAACTGCTGTTCCCTTTAAACAATTCACTGGTCCAGCGCTAGCCAAAAACTGTCAGGGTCGCCCGCCGCCCCTCGGCCAGGAATCAATACATTCCCTGTGTCATGGGTGAATCCCTGCGTTTGCGTGAGACTGTGTTAGAGAGAAGTAAATGCACAGCAACTCATCCAGCGCTCATTACAGCACAGAGTTTATGACCCCTGACTGACAGAGAGAAGACACCAACTGCATCCTGCAGACTGACACAGCTAAAAATGCCACCAGTTAATAATGAATGCAAAGGCATAAACACATTACTAAGGTAAGAATGAGAGCGACACTCGGGTGGGCAGCATGAGTAATGTATATCAAACTATAACAGAATGTGACTACAGAATTAATTACACAGGACTTTTGCTGAAACAATGGGTCTATGGCATACGTCTCTGAAACAAAAAAATATATGTTGAATAGCACTAACTGAAAAATAATGCATTGCATTAACAGAGCTTGCATTTCAATACCTTGTATTTACAGGGCTTGCATTGTTAGGTCCTGAAATTTAACATAGGTATTTATTTAAGCTGTGGATATTTTAATGTAAAATATTTCACACACATTTTCATAATAAAGAAATTCAATAATTCATATTAAGAAAGGTAAAAAACATTCTGAGTATGTATTTTATTATATTCAGTGTTATATTAAATTCAATATTAAACAATGTAAAATATAAAATGAAGCAAATACCACTTTACATCATAGAGCACTTAAGTTTAAAAAATAAAATACACAAAAAAGGAGATATTTTTATATATATAAAAAAATTGTATTATATATTTTTTTTTACCCTAAAATGTTTATATCATTCAATTATAGTAGTCATATTCACTGAGAACCTTTTAGATATAAATAAGGCAAGAAAGATGTCACTTTTTATGTTATTAAAATGTGACAAGCTGTTGTACCTTTAAAGATCAAAAACTTTTTTTCTAAAAGTGCATTATATTAAATATAAATGTTACATTTTTTTTTATTTTAGAAGGCAAAAACAGCTTGGCATTATATATCATTTAAACTTCAGTTTAAGAAAAAGGAAAAATAACAAAAGCAAACAAAATGCATAAAATTCTAAGTCCATTTCCATGAGACCATTTCAAAACAACACAAAACTGATTTAAATCTATATGAATGCAGCAGTTGTGTATGAGTCTCTGTCCCACTGTAAACACACGGTCCACCCATCCCTAACTAACAGCTCCAGCTCAGAGGAAAGCTGTACAAGAAGCCAGTAATGGCTGCTTTGAGTCAGCCTGTTGTCAATAACACAAAGTCACATTTCTGCTCCCTGTGCAATGCTGACTCTCCACTTTATCCAGCCGCTCACCACTTCCATTACGCTTCCTATCACTTTAGAAGAGGATATATTATTTATCTACTTCCTGTCTATGTTTGGTGGTCTTCGTTGGGGCCGGTAAACTTCTCGTTGTTGTTTGGAAATGTTATTTTAATGGGCTTTTTAAAACGCCCAGATTTAATCAGAGGATTCCGACCTGACGTTTTTCCGCTTCTTTTGCAATCTGGGTGTTTTTTACTACGTGGCAGCAAAGGGCACAATTAAATGCAGTTTGGGGGCTTGTCGCTCTGCCCACTCGCTCCTCATCGAGGGCCCGGTGATTAACCATGTTTAACGCTCTCCTTGCGCTCCGCTTCTCGTCTCTGCACTTCATCTCAATGCCCTCCATTCTCGCACGGTCGTGGTATTGCTGTGATAAGCTTCTCCCAATGGGTTCGTTAAGGAGACTTACTACTGTACGATTCTCAATCGGGCTACAGCTACAGCAAAATTAGCCCCAGCGAGGATGGCCCAGTTAAGCACTCGCAACTCACGGCTCGCGGGACCCCGGGGAAACGGGCCTGAAGATGTGACTGAACATGAAAGTGCTGAGCTTGGGTTTACGGAGTGTGATATCACACGCAGATTAACTAATGGACCAACCACAGAGCAACTGCTTAGACATGGAAAACAGAGACCAACACACAGCAAGATTAAGAGAAGCACGAGGCCAGTTTTTACATCTGAAAAAACAGGAACATACGAGAACATGAATCAAGGCTAAAAGTAGTACAACGCAGATGAATTTCCATTACTTTGTTCTGCACTACATATTCTAGACACTTCCGAACGGATCAAACAATGTGTGCTTCTAATTTATCACCTCATTTAACCGGCCGAAAAAACAACATTAACATTGACATTGTGACACGCACTCACTGAAGCTTTCTCATAATGGCCCGAACAGTTAAAACTCTGCTTGGCAGTTTTGTAGATAGCTTAAAAGAAGAAATATGGGGGGAATTATCCAGAAGATTGATTCTGGAGAGATGAATGCTTTCTATTCATGCATCTTTATCTGACAGGGCTTGTGCTCTTCAGGCCTTGGGTTTAGTTATTCTCTCTGACAAAACATGTTTGGGTCGGTTGAGGATGTGTCAGGAGGCGAACGCTTCATCACTGTCTGACGGAGAACTGATAGGCTGCGAGGATCAGTCTAAAAGCCCCAAATGGAGAATAATATCCTGCTGAATTCCTCCTGTATGGGGTTTGTCTGACGTCAGGCCCCTCGGCTCATTCACTAACATTTACTTCTTAACATACGTCCCAATCATAAACTAAAACATTTTTGTTAATTGAAATGACGCTGAAACAAAAATAAATTAAACCTTGCATTCCTAAATGTTAAACAAAGTTCATTAGATGAACAAGTTTTCAGTAGTTAGTGGAGTTATCTTACCAAATTGACTTATTTTTAAGTTAGGTCAATTTTTTTTTTTACATTTCAGGAATAAACAGGTTGTGAACGACATTTCATGTTGACTTTAACTGAGAGCTTCTCAACTGCCCATGAAGCACCTGTCCATGATCATAAAAACAACTGTAGGTCTGTTCATTACACTTCAAGTAAGATCAAGCTTAAACGGGGAGCCTGGCCTGAAGCAGCGTTTCTCTAATGACCCATCATGAACCAGACCCTCCAGCCCCCTGTTGAGTCAACAGTAGGACTTACACTGACCTCTTATCATCTCTCTGACTCTACATGGGGCCTTTAATGGAAAGCAGAATCCAGTGAAAACCTCAAAGTAGGAAGTAAATGTATGTTCTTATTTAAGCCCCATAAAAACAAGAAAGCTTAAACGTTTATCTATGCTATGCTTTCATCTGCTGTCTGCCGAGCTAAAGAATAACAGAGCCAGGAGGCTGATAAAGTGAAGATAGGAAATGGAAACGTGTGGGTCTCATGTTCCTATGATTCCAGCAGGGCGGTGATTGCTTGTCCTGGCTTCCCTCGAGGGTGAAGTGTGGTGAACGACCCTTTCATTACACCAGGCGCATGCATCAGTATGCACAACAAAAACCCATCCCATGATGCTCAATTTGGCCGGCGGTCAAGCGTTGTGCATTAGCTAAGAATACTAATAATTTGGCAAATGCGATTTTAGTAGCTTTGTGGCTATTTGCAGAACTTGGATTGCATGCATTTCTCTGTCTTTGACTGACGTGTGGATTCACACAGAACAACAAGCTGTCGGCTCTATAGTCGGGAAGCATATGGCTGAGCGTTTAAGGGTTAGTAATATGGTATTTCTGCCATACTAAGTGATGATAAGAGTGCTTGCTAGTAAACTCAGTTGTGCACGTTGTGACAGTATCCCAGCAGGCTTCTTGTTTGATTGGACACCACTTTGAGTCTACAGGGAGAGCCATCACACGACAGCAGAGCTAAAAGCAAAGCACCGACTGTGTTTCTGGTGGGACCGTGGGCTTTTTATAGCCATGCACGCAAGAAGCGAAAAACTGTGTTCTGCTATTATCCTACAATGACAAGAAAAACATGCAAGAACAACAGTCCGAGATGAAATGCTTTTACTGCAGGACTGTTGCTCGGTTGTTGGAAGACAAACGATGCGAGTGCTTCATTTAAGAAGGTCAAAGGTCAAAAGCATATTTTCTGCCCCACTAGATGCAGCAAACAAAACGACTCGAATTAAAAAATGCATTAAAATGTCCTGGCTTCTTTTATGCATCACTATTACTACAGTGTATTGAATCCTCCAACACAAATACATTATACTTCTATGGAAGATTGTTCCTGCTACAGAGTAAGAAATTCAAATGGTGATTGCAACTTTCGCTCACAATTCTCACTTCTTTCTGTTTGATGTTGCCTTCACCCCTGACCTTCTTAAATTAACTCAAATGTTACCTCTGAGCATTTAGCATGGCCTCAGATTGGCGTCGTTCACCAGCAGGGCCAGTGTGCAGTCATGCACATTTACTGTCGGGCGTCGTCCGTTCCCAAAAACCAAACTCTATACTTCAAACTGTAAAAAGGGGTGTCACTCTCCTCTCCATAACTGCCCTGAGTGAAAGCCCCTTGACTGGTAATAACTCTCATCCCTCTCTCCATTTCCTGATCACAATTACCCTCTCCATGAGGAGCAGGGGCCGTAAATTACATTTCTCTGATCCTCAGCTATAATTGGACACTGAGGATTCTCCGAGTAGCAGCCTTTCTGTAAGTGGAAAACAAAGAGTCTTTGAGCGTTTGGGTTTGGATTTCACAACGCGACTCATTAAAGGAGAAGTGTAACATCACTCCATACTCAATAGCACACAACCACATCACAGAACGAGTGCACAGTATGAATTCACCTTGATTTATATTTTTTTATTTCTTCATATGAATATAAATAAACACACCCATGTAAACATTAAAACTATTTATTTTTATAATAAATATGCCTACATATATTATGAAATCAAAAACTTGCATTTTGGATGCAATTAAATGCATTTAATCATTTGACAGTACTAATCAATTATGTAACAAAATTGCTCTAGTGTAATTTTTCAGATCAATTCAGTTCCAAGTTCAATCAAACCAGTTCAATAACTGTTAGTGTTGCAAAGTATATCAATTATGGCATGTATTCCAATCAGTCATTATTAAACTCAGACCAGAAGCAAACCAAAGGAAACGGTGTATGTTGGTGAAGAACCCAAGATCCATCAGGTGACAAAAATTGGCCTAAACGAACAAAATACAGTTCATGCTGCATCATAAGTCAGACTTGTGCACTAATATTATTCACAGATTTTGCATCCAGCTCCTTCTGCGTGAAGTGTTCGTGTCACGATGGAGGAATAGATCTGCTGACAGACAGGTCGGTCACTTCGGCGGCGGTATGCTTGTGAAGTAGCCACACTTGTGCCGGGCTCCACTAATGGACTGCTAATAGAACCCCAAGCTGCACTTTGATGCTTCCCCTGTAGTTTACAGGGTGACAGTGTGTGATTAATTGCACTCACTCCACTCCCCGTCCACTTTTTCTCTTTTTTGCTACGAATAGAGGCTGTCATTGCCATGACTTTGCTCGCTCACCAACCTGCACAGCTGGATATGGCGCGATTCACCATAGACAATGCCGAGCGCATACTGTAATACATCTTTTCCACAGCCGGCACGCTACGTGACGTCAGGAGAGGAGAGCTGCAACCTCAGCACGCCTTTCACAGCAATTATCACGAAAAAATATCCTCAGCACGGGGGAAGGCCAACAAACAGTGTGTAGTGCTGACGCCCACAAGGCACCAAAGAAGGAGTTTCTGATGACACACCGCTTGGCTCGACCTTTACCTTCGCCAGCACATGACCACATTAAGTATAATTTCTCCTTCAAACTTAAAAAACGGCCTAGATCACAAGGGAATTACGATACACGGTGGTGCTAGGTCATAGTATAGTAGCCACTCGGTGCACAATGAAGCCTTTGTGTTTCCAAAAGTACTTGGAGAACGACCACGATGGCTGAAACCTTAGTAGAGCCCTTGAGACCCGACCGTTAGGCAATGATGGAAGCGCTTAGAGTAATGATGATCGCAATAACATTCTCATTTTTACGCCTACTGGAGCTGCACGTGTGTCTCTTTTTTAGTTTGCTAAATATTTTCTTAAAAATAACAGCGCACACTCCCCCATCCATAAACAAAGCTCAGAGGACGTATAACATGAAGAGCGAGAGGACAGACGTGGAAAAAGTGAACTCACGCTTTGACGCACTCAGCAGGCAGTGGGTTTGCTTTGCTGTTTTTTTAAACAGTAATTACACATATGACAGCAGCAAACAAGGCGCCTTTGTATCCCAAAAGCACTGCATATAGAACCGATGGCATACAGGATGCAGAAAAAGCATGCAGCCTACATGAAAACAAAAACGTACAAGAATGGATTATGCACATTTGGGATCTTCGCCTTTCATCAGCCAAGGATCTGCATATTCAAACAGACAGCCGGTCTACTTCAGCCCCCAAATCCTCACGGCCTTCTGCTGTTAAAGCGGATGACAAGATCGTCTCCAGTAGAAGCATTGTCAAGGGTCGCACAGTGCTGTATTTTATCCCCCTCACTCCCTCTTGACTTTCCCGGTCGCCTCTTATTCATATTCACTGGACGGGAGGCACTTGTGGTGGAGATGTAAGTGATTTTACTGGAGTTGATAAAGGCACTTCTTTCCTCTCAATTCCTCTGTTTCCAGAGCCAAGAGAACACTGGGACGAGTGGGAATTCACACACTTAATTAAAACAAGTGTATCGACAGTGAAAAATAGGGGGATCAGGAGAAGAAGAAAAGAGTGTGAGGGAATTCTTTCCATGCAGAGTAACCATAACTGCTTAAATAACCAGGCAGTTCTTCAAGCACGAAAAGATCCCCATGTGAACCGGAAATGTTTAGCTCATTAGTATCCAGAAAACCTATGGGCCATTAATTAGTTGCAAATAATGCTCTCCCTAAATATTGACTTCTTAATGGACACGAAGAGACTTGGTTCGTGTTCACATTACAGTCAATGGCATTGGCCTCTGAGGGCTTCTGGAATCAGCCTCATGTCATCCAGCAATGCCCTTCAGACACTGGAGCAGGATAGTTTTTCCTCCACCTTTCCTTGTTTCTCATTAACTATGCACAATTGTCAAGGGAGGTTTTGCTAGACTGGATTGAGTTTCTAACAATCCGATTCCTGGCGTTTTTGGAGCCTGAAGCATGCAACACTTACAATACAAAGCTCACTTAAAAGCTTTTAAATAATCAAGTATTACAGTGTATATTATCGAGAATAATACAAACGTTGCTTTATAAGTATTATATGTATTTGGCAGAAGTAACTTGCATTGCATTCAAGCTTTCCTTTTTATTCAATGCATGCATTGCCTAGGAATCGAACCCATGATCTTGCCGCTGATCTATTGTTTGAACTACAGTAATCTTTTTTTTTTATAGTAGGCTAGTACATAATCTAGAATTGTACAAACATCATTTTACATTTAATCATTTGGCAGATGCTTCTATCTAAAGAGAAATGCACTTCATTCAAGCTTCAACATTCCATGGGAATCGAACCCACAACCTTTCCATTGCTCTTCTGTTTGAACTAATGGTTTAAAAAGTAGCTATTAAATAATATAGCATATAAATATTCTAGAATGGTACAAAAAAAGACTTTACATTTATGCATTTGGTAGATGCTTTTATCTAAAGTGACTTATACATTGCATTTATGCTAAACTTTTTCTTCAATACATGCATGTCCTGGGAATCAAAGCAACAGGAAACCTTTTTAATACTAGCTTTTATACAATACAGCAATATAGTACATAATCTCGAATAGTACTTTAGCAAGTTCAACACCTTTTGTCAGTGATCTATGAGATGAGCAGAATCCAGTACAGTACAACTGCTCGTAAACCACTGAGGAAGGGTTGAAGCCAATGTCAAACATGGCTCGGGGGAGCTTCACAAACCTGCCGTGTGATAGGGAGGAGGTCTTTGTGTCATCTCTCTGTGTCAAGAACATGGCTGCCGGTTTACTTACACAACAATTATTCAGCGAAATCCTTTTAATGGAGTCCCAGACTCACTTCAGAGAAAGAAACCAGCATCAGCTCTGAGATATGCCACAAACCCAAACTTGAAAGCATCTTCAGCGTAGAGAAAGTACTTTTAACTCACAACGTTGTGCCCAGGGGAAAATTCATTTAATTAGTTCATTATAATGCAATCAAAGCACGCAGCAGAAGTAGGCTACTCAATAGCAAAATAATCAAAATGTTTATTTTACTCCTAACAGAAACAGGGAAATTGGGTAAATGATCAATTCAAACTCCTAATAAATATAAAATGCCAGCAGCACATTTGCTTCTCACAGAATGAGGCCACGAGGGATATTTTGTGGTTTCAAGTTTCTCGGATTTCCTCAAAATATTCCCAACGGAATTTTGCCACTTTATAACTAGGATAGTAAAATGATTAAGAATGTAAGATGATGTTCTAATTATGCATGATTTTCAGCATATAAAATAATAACGCGCTAAAGTCCTTTCTATAGTAAATGCGCAAACGATATTTACAGCAAAAGGTTGGTTTGATAGGTTTCAACTCGAAATCAAATAATCGTATCATTTAAGGCCAGAAAAGTGTCCGGTAACAAGATTTCAGCATTCATAACAAGACTAAAGATATTAAGCAGCACGATGAACCTTCAGAAAGGTAACGTTACAGATCCGTCTGCGCATAAAAGCATCGTTCTTCTCGTTCCTAACGCGCTCCAGACACAGCAGCACAAGACGAAGTTTTCTCATGTGATGACCTCACTATGAGCTCATGGCTCAAATTAACAACAAATGACAATAATCCACATATATGCGGTTTTTCAATGTAAAGAGATTTAACCAACTGTGACAACACTGGGTGAAATAGGCTATAAACAACATTCTCTTAAGATTACACTCAACTATAATTAACAAAATTACGGCAACAAAAATAGCACTAACAGGAAATGCCGTTGTTAGTTTAAATATATAAACAAATCCGATCTGGCGGGAATTAATTAACATTTTAGATCACACCAAACACAGTTTAGAAACAAAAAGCACATCTGACAAATCAATTCAAGCCTGGAAATATCAAATCTGACTAGTAATCTAACAAAGTGAAGGGTTCTGAGTAATTCCCATTTAGACTTATTAGCATTATTTACTGAAATCAGATGGTGTGTCGTATGAATATCTGGATCGGTTTGACAACTTTTCATACGCAGACCTTGAACATTAATTTAACGAAACTTTCGCTTATTCAGCAAACTTCAGTTAGCGGTAGTGATCGATATTCACCTGATATTATAAAGGTTTTCTTACCTTGAGCCGAAATGGTGTTGACGAGCGATAAAAGAGTAAAAACGAACACCGTGATCATCTGCGCTAAGAATCCCGATCCGCCTCGTTCTCTTCTCGCAGTCTTTTTACTTCTTCCCATCATACAAACAGTCAAAACCAGGCAAATATCCGCCGATGGGGTGGAATAACAACCAGAGGAACCTCTGGAGATGTTGTTTGTAATAAAACCAGTGGAATCGCAGACTGTTGCGGAGAGATTATTATTCGCGGAATGAAACGTTGACGGAATCCGTTGGATTTTACCTCAGCGCACTCTTCTGACAGACAGCGGCCACCAACGCCCGGCAAACACAAGTGTTTGGGATTAATATCCTCAGTTCCTCCTCTTCTAAGCAGTTTTTCTCTCAAGGCTTCGCGAAACGCTGTGGGTCGGCTGTAAACAGGTAAATCAGCGCTCCTGAGGTGACTTAATGTCTGTCGGTGAAGTTCCCTCAGCGCGCGCTCCCCGCCTTCTGATGGAGAGCTGGAGGCGCGCGAGAACCCCGCGCGAGCCGCATACGCTCCAGCCAATCCGCTTGCGCTCCGACTTCAGTGCGAAGAAACCATAGACTGTGGAAGAAACCCGGAGCGGATCAACACCTGAGCAGGTGGATCATGTTATGAATGATGTATCGGGTGTGCTTTTAAATGAGCTGTTCTTTTCTCACGCCGTTTAGATATTCTACTGTCATTCTGCGTCTTTTGTGATCCTTTCCTGCCTATAATCTCTCAGCACACTTTCAATGCTGAGGGTAAAATAGTATTTTAAGATATTTACGTTACATTTAATTCAAGTTTAATTGCATAGCGCAAATGTTTGCAAAGCCACTTTACAGAAAATTAAAGTTTATACAATAGTTTTTCTCAAGGTAAAAATCAAGCAGTTAGTTAATGTTATGTAATCAAACAGACGGTGAAAACTATTAACAGTTACTATTAACAATTATAATTAACTATAGCAGAATTTGGTAGTTTTGTTACATTTAGTCATTTAGCAGATGCCTTTATCCAAAGCGACTTACAAATGAGGTCAATGGAAGCAATCAAAACTAACAAAAGAGCAATGATATGCAGGTATTATTCAAATATGTATTTAGGCCTATTTATTTATTTAGTAAAAAATTTCAAAAATGATTGTAGAACATTATTTTCATTATTATTTACTTGTCCTTTATATATTTTATTCTGTTGCTTTTAGGGCCTTTTCTGTTTATAATTCAACCATAATCTCAGCACATACTAAAATATGCACACACACAGTATATGGGAGCATGATTATTACTACTAAAAAGATTAAGGTCCCTTAAGTGTCAAAAGCAGTTATGAGTAGTTTACAAAAGAAGAAGCTGTCAGTCCTTGGACCTTAGAAGGAGAAGCAGCAAAAAAAGGAGGTTAAATTGGAAATCTTAAAAGCTAAACAAAGGTATAAAACTAAAGTAGAGATTAAACTGGCCGAGAAGAATATTGTTTCTGCATGGTGTGGTCTGAAAACTATAGTAGGCAGACAGCAAAGTGTGAAGAGAACTGATATTGCCATGGAAATAAATGTTCCAAAATATTGTTCCCCAACAACAGTTTTGCATGCATTCAATGACAAAAAAAGACTTTCGTTTTCTTATAATGTGCATTTATTTGTACCTGTTTTGACAGCGATTCTCAAATGACTCATTTAGTGATTCACTTTTCAAAACCCCGCCTTTACGTGACGTTAGCGAGTATAGCCCAGAGTTCATATTGTAAATCACAATCAGTCTTTGTTTGCGTTAACTCGATGCATAAACATAACGTTACGTTACTACGAGGTATGACTCTATTCTTAAAGAAAACTCCGAAAACAACGACAAACAATTCACATATATCAAAACAATTGTCATTGAAGACCTAGAAGCTCACGGTGCTTACACAATAAACCAAACAATCATTAAGCATGCTACATAAAACATAAAAGCAACAATTATTAATAACACTTACAGGTTGTGATACGGAGGAGGAAGCTGATGCAAATACACTTGGAACTGATCCTTCCTTCAATATCAGCCGGCTCGCGAATCCAAGTTTGATTGCATTTAAGTTGGTAAAGTAATCGTCTTCAAAATGGCGTGAACAAAGCACAAGACTCGGACTATACTTCTGTGGTACAGTTGTATGTATTAATTGTAGCCACTTAGTCTTCAAATGCTCATCCTTGGGCTGATGAAAAAAGTTTGCTTTTGAGTCGCACTTCAGAACACAGCGTCTCGTCGCCATGTTGCTTTCTAGTTTTCACTGGCGTCTTGGCGCGCGATAAGTGGGCGTGTCGTATTCAAATAACTTGACAAGTTGACGTCATCTAGTCAGAGAAAGAGCTTCGGTCTTCTAACGATTCATAAAAATGACTCAGAGTCGACTCTTACTTTTGAAACACAATAACTTTATATACGGTGCACTGTCATATTTCAAACTTTGCAGGATGTTTTTGTTCACTTAGATCTATGTTACACACTACATGAAAGGTACATTTCAAAATTCCATGATAGGTGCTCTTTAATCTTTTGGTTAAGCATCTTGAAGGGAAAAATACTAGACTGTTGTTTATTGACTTTTCATCAGCCTTTAATACTATCCAACCCCACATTTTAGCTATGAGACTGATAGAGCAGTTTAAGATGAGCAATAATTTGGTGGGTTGGATACTGAGGGTGAAAGTAAATGCTGTTTTATCAGATCCATTATGTTCGTCCACCGGTTCACCCCGGGGTTGTGTTCTTTTACCTTTATTTCAGATTTTGTATACTAATATGTGCCAAAGTGAGCATGCATATAGGCCTATATTGAAATCTGCTAATGGCACAGTTATCGTGAGTCTGCTACACGATAATGAGTCCGGTTATGGTCTTATTATTGAGGAGTTTTCACCTGATGTGTTGAATCTTATTTGGAGTTAATCATAGCTAAAACAAAGGACATGATTGTAGGTTTAAGAAGTGTGCTTTACGTTATGACACTGTGATCATTAAAGACCAAGTGGTGGATTGTGTAGAAAGCTATAAATATCTCGGGACAGTCATAGATTCTAAATTAACTCTTGAAAAGAACTGTGAGATGCTATGTAAAAAGAGACATCAGCATCTGTTTTGTCTCAGAAAGCTGTCCAGATTTCACACTGATGAATCTATGATGACCCTTTTTAATTTGGCTTTTATTGAATCAGTCTTGATGTTTTCCCTTGTGGCATGGTTTGGTAATTTGAATAAAATTCAAGATTATAGGTGAACCTCAACTTAATCTAGCAGGTCTTTATCCTAACCATTTCCAAGTTTTATTATTAGAAATAGTTCCCACCCTTTACATGCTGAGTTTCATCTTCTCGTCTCTGGATGTGGGTTCGTGGCTCCTAGGTGAAGAACTAGACGATATAGAAACACTTTTGTAGCTGTGGCTATAGAAGTGATAAATGAAAAAAGCAGGAGATGACGCTCTTTGCTGTGCATGGTTACTTTATGTATTTCAGGGGAGTGCAGAGGGTTTGTGTAGAAGCACATTGTCATGACTTTATGTTTTATTATTTATAGTATTGTATGTCTTATGGATTGTTTTTAGGATGGATTGCTGAATCTTTTGTCTGTACACAAATTTACCTTCGGGTACTAATAAAGATACCTTGATATATATGCTTATTTTGCAATGCATTTTATTTATTTCTGATTTGATTTGACTTTATTTGCAGACATTTTACATTATTAACATTTTATTTTATTTTTCTGTTTTTAGGATCATTTGCCAGTAATAACTCAAAGAGAGTCATAAAAGAATTACTGTAGAATGAGAATATAATTGTACAACTTTTTTGCAAAAAGAAAGGCTAGTAAATGAAGAACAATTTGCCATTATATGACTTTATTTCATGACTATAAAGATATTTTATTATTCTGCTTATTTTAGGACCCATTTATGCTCTCAATTCAACCATAATCTCAGCACACACATAGATAAATATATTTTTATTGATCGATTTAGCAGAAATGGTTGTGAATTAAGAACAATTTGCAATGGTATGAGTTTTTTTTCCTACTTTAAATACATAAAATTCACAATGCGAGGTCTAAAAAAAGACTTTATCGTAGTTAATGTTTCACTCTCGGTTCTGATCCGTGACACTAAGTAAACAAGAGGAAAACAAACCTCGCTGGAATCTAATCAACGAAACCCTAAAGTACATTTGCTTTCCTTATCACTGGCCTCCTGTTATTCATTTAGCCCTGCTAATTGCCCAAAACATGCTCTCTTGTCAGAAGGCATGATCAATAATTATGACAGGAAGAAAACCACAAACCATGATAACTGAAGTGAGCTTGCAAATTCTGCTGCGGTGCGCCGGGCCTGTCGTCATGATAAGAGGAGGCTGTATCTGTGATCCCAGCTCATCAATCTTCTCTATCTGCAGGTGTTTTGTGTTTGCATTTATGAAGCATGATGTCATGGCTTAATGGTTAAGAAACCGGGCTGCTGGCTTCAGTATTGCAGGTTCAACCCCAGGTGGAGTGACCTAGAAACTCCTACTCCATCACCATTGTGCCCCGGAGCAAGACACTTAACCTCGGGTTTCTTCAAGAAGCCTGTTCAGTCATTTCAGATGAAGAATCTGCTAAGTGGCCAGAAAAATAAACTCCTAGCACTATGAAGAAAAAGTTAGCTCAATAATTGTGCTAAGTAGCTTTACTTGGTTTTGCCAATTTGATTTTGTTTATTAACTAAATGCAAAATGACTCATTCAAACAAGTTTGTATTTAGTAACACAATAAATTATTCTGTTGATTCGATAGTCGTACAGCACTCTCAATATGTTAAGAGACTTCTATATCTATTGACGAAAGAAAAATCATCCTACAAAGCAACTATATCCGTGATATACTGTAGTTTTAAACGGTTGAACACACTGACACACAAACCTCAAGAACACTGACAACCAACGAATGTAAAAACACAAGCTCTTTACATCACAACACAACAAATAAAATGATATCCCACACATAAAATATTCCCATTTACTCTCCTTCATGTTGTTCCAAACCACCACGAGTTTCTTTTTTCTTATGATCAACAAAGAAGATATTTAGAAAAATGTTGACGACCAAATGTTTGCTGGTACCCATTGACTTCCATTGTATTTTTTCCCATACTATGGAAGTCCATGGCTGTTGGTTAACTCTATCTTCTTCTAAGTTCCACCCAAAGAAATACACTCTGTTAGGTCTGACGTGGGTTGTATATAGTTTCAAGAACACTGCATTAGTATTTGAGACTCGAGAGGTTTTGTAAACAGTTTGGCAGTAACATTGACTCTTGTCTTATTTCTTACATAGAATTCAGATAAACCGAGACCGCAGTGTCACCAAAGACACGCCTGTCATGTTTTTCCATTTGATTTATGCATCTTCTCATTTTCCATGTAAATTCTCGAGCAGCCTCTGTAAATATTATCTAATGTTTACCGACAGAGGTAAAGCTGTTTAGAGCGGTAAGATCATAGCGCCTTTAATCTTGCTGAGTGACAGCTCAGAAAAGCCATTTACTGGGCTAGTGGTTAACATCATGGGTGGCCTCTCTGTGTAATCTCACACATGGAATTCCAAGAACACAGCGTCTTCCGAGGCTTTGCCGTGGTTTTCCTTGAGCACAAACTCTATGGTCAACTCTATATCCCTTTGTTGGGAACAGGCTTTTGTTTGGCCACATTGAAACAGCAACTATATTTTACAGTTTACAAAACCTTTAGTGTCTCAAATACTAATGCAGTTTCTTGAAACTATACATAAACTAGTCAATAATCCACATATGCAACTAGTCAAAGAAAGTTTCATAGTGCTGCAATGTTAATCAGTTTGCGGTTACTATATGATTACTGTTTAGCAGTTTGCCGACTTCATTTTTGTTGTTATTCTGCCATTATTGTTAGTTATGTGTTGAGTTGTGATGTACATTTGTTAACCGTCACCTAGAGTGTCCAGTCTTGAGGCCTGCAGTTAAAAACTATTTTTTCACTTTATAGGACTATTGCTCCCTCACACACTGATTTTCTAGGTGTTTTGTCTTGTTGTCTAGTATTAATATCTAAACATTTTTGAATTAAGATGCATTTATTTAAGCAAAATGATTGTTACTTAATCTTAAGTCATGTTCCACAATTTTATTATTATTATTATTTTTGTTTAAAACAAGAAAACATATCTGCCAATGCGGCAAGAAAAATAACCGAATTTTGTCTTTGAATTAAAATAATTTTTCTTGTTTTAAGCAAAAAATAACAAATATTTGATTCATTTTTCAGAAAACAATACTTATTAACTTGTCATTTTGCTTCTCAAGTAAATTTTTCTTGATTTAAGAATGTAATGGAAAATAAGACATAAATAATAAGTAATGAATAAATTTTTGCAATGGCAAACGAAGATAGCATAGTTCACTTAACATCTATGCAGTTATCAAAACAAATACATTTATTGTAACTAAGAGGCTGTTTTTTATGTTTCGGGGGCATGAAAAGCAAACTATTGAAAATGAGAATCAAACTCACACATTTCTGATAACTATACTGCTGTCGTCTCCTAACTATAAAAACACAAATTAGTGAAAACAGTGAAATCTTCACGCATTTTACACATACTGCATGAACAAATCCAAATCAATAAAACAAAATAGTGATCGTACAATTAACTGAGAGGACGTATCAATCTGAACACATCCAGTTTTCTC
>NC_068405.1:24494854-24532354 GCF_023724105.1 Carassius gibelio | reverse complement strand
TTTTCTTCATTAAATGTATCTTGATTTAAGAAAGTTTAGATATTTGTACTGAAAAACGAATTAATTAAGAATTATTTTTTGTAGAGTATTTGTACTGGAGAAATATTTTCCAAAAAATAAGAAGTCATCTCAGTATGTGAGCTGCACTAAATTCATTAGATAACTCTATACTCTCATTTGTATGACAGCTAGTGACTCGTTCACGTATTAGCTGAGATTTCTCCATGTTTCCGCGAGTCTTCGTCCTTTAACCTGAAGCTGGCAGGTCGAAGCCCTGAGTAATTGCGCTTTTCTTTCACATCATTTCTCCCCTCCTCAAACTGAAATGGTTTGACCTGCTGAAGTAAACAGGCATTAATCAAAGGCGGATGGGGAATTATCAGGAGGGCAGCCCACGGCGTTTGAAGGGGAGCGCAGAGCAGCGGGCCGAAAAGATGGATGCGGTCGAGGCTGTGGGCTTTACTGTCCTTGGGGAGCTGGTCACTGTGTCCACCTTGCAAAAGTGTGTCAAGGACAGCGAGCAGAGAACTAGAGCTGGATCTGTCATGCCGCCTTCAAAATGCAACGAATGAAGATCACAGATCAGGACAAAACAACCAATCTCCCCGAGGAGAACGGGACGATCTCGGACATCGTTCAGTGTTTCCAAAGGCAATGCTTGCACGCAAAGTTGCAAAAAAAAAACTTCCTGGGAAACTGGAGTAAAATATCAGTAATAAAAATGACATATGTAGCTCTTTGCACATGCAGATAAATGTAATACAAACGCTGTTGTGTTATCTTGCATTTGGATGCCTTGATGTTTGGGCGTGCGGTCATGGGAGTAAAGGAAAGTAATGACTAGATTGTTTTGATGATATAATAATATCTGAGATGGTGTTTGATGAGACCGTCCCATTATCCAATCCCATCTGTTATCGATAGTTAATCACATGATCTGTTGAGGCCTGCGTTGGTCATCCAGGAATTTGTTTTTTATGTAATATGCCAAAAATATACGCAGATGGAAACATTGGAAGGAGTCCCTAACGAAAGGAAAATATATTTACCAATATATTTCTTAAAATATATTGTGAAATATTGTAATATATTATTTTCCCTTTTTATTTCTAATATTTTATATATTTGAATACATTTAATAATATATTGATGACACATATATTATATGATATATTGCAAAATATACAAATGATTGCCGCTTTCAATATATTGCAATATATTGGAAAAAAATTAATATATATAAGAATATATGCCTAATATATTACGTGATATTTTCCAATATATTTTTGTTTCATAAGGGGTTGCTTCTACAATCCCTGTGGAGAAATAAAAACACACAAATTCAGTCAATATCTCTCTTAAAAATACATGCTCTTCATTGGCACTGATGGTTTTTTAAAGAATCTTTAACATGCAATGAAAATTTCCAGGTCTTTTATATAAAAAATAAATAATCCCATCACAAATATCTGTCCTGACACATCTTACCTGCGACTCTAGCCAAGATGCATTATGGGTAAAAATCCATTACTCTGTTGGAGGTTCAGATTCCCGGTGAAGGCGATTAATCAGTCCTCTATAAGCATATCGCATTAACCAACCCAAGACTGCTGACTTTCAACTGTGCATTTGATTTGACACGAATATATGAAGACAATCACACATGACGCAGATGTTTGTACGGTCGCAGATACTAAAGCCACCTTCTGTCAGCTAGAAACAAGAGGTCACACGTGTCCTTAACCTTTAGTGGAGCTCTAAAAGGTATTGATGGTTTAAAAGGCTTTGAGAAGCTGATCAATATGGAGATTCATTCAGTGGGTCATTAGAGCCTCCCTGTAGTCGTATTACAGCTCTTAAAGAACACCCAGCGCTGTTTTTAGGAGAGCAGACGTATAAAACGGCAGTAAAACCTCTGTTTGTGAACGCAGGCCTTTGTTTAAGCGTGTCAGATTGCTCTGCGGGAGAATAAACCGTGCTGATTGCAATCAGACAAAGATCTGAATAAAACGTGATTGCTTATTTATTTCTGTGTGCAGTTTCTCGGAGCGTGTGTGCATGTCCGAAATGTTTGTTTTCCCGCTCTGGACGGCAAATGCAATGCTGCTGACTCTCGTGCATGATTGGGAAGAACAAATACTGTCATTTTTGGATCTTAATGACATGATGCACGAGTAAGGTTTCATCTGAGAATTGAAATGCGTGCATCAGAAGCGTCAAACAAAAGCCAGATTTGGGGCGCCTTGGCATGACTGATGAGCCAATCATGGAGAAATTGTTCATTTGTTAATTGTTAATTGCACATGCCTGATTCAAGACTGTAGGTAGATGTGAAGACGGCACAGTCATGTGTCATCAAATCAACAAAAGAAGAAATGAAATAATCGACCTGACTGAAAGACTGAAATCAGCTCTGAGCTGGCCAATCAGAACACATCTTCAGCTCTTTACATTAAACACCAGTCAAAAGCTGCATTTATAATCTCAACATCCTAATTTGGCATTCCCGGACAAAAATGGCTGGCCTTTTAAAATAACTTTTTATAAATATTGGATTCAATCTTTTTGTCAACTTGTTGTTTTTCAGTTTGTGCAGGGATTGCCTTTATTATTATTATTATTATTAGGAAAAAAATTGATTGTAGGCCTCACTGACCTTAACGTATGCACCTCAGTTTTAAAAAATGTTGCTGAAAAGCCAATGTGCATGAGCTCAGATCAATCTATCTGTTTCTAAAAAAGAAATACAAAACCTGTGCTATTAAAAGAAAACAAGATAACAAAGATTGCATCCAATATTTGATGATAATATACCAAAATATATTTTTGCATTTTTTTTGGGGGGGGGGGGGTGCTTTGGGAACACAAAGGTGTAACAAAATAGGTAAGAAAAAAAATGAATAAAAAATAAAAATAAAAGAAAATAAGTAAAAAAAAAAAATTCTGTGGATGTTAAATAATAAAAAAATGCATTAAACAGTATATATGTCTTATTTCTCCATAAGAACTGCATGGGAAACATCATTCAGTATATATTTCCACATGTAACTGCATGCAACATTTTGGGATATGGAATTCATCAGATTATGAGAAGCATTATTTTGAGGACCATTTTTACTCAAATCTTCACTCAGAAACTCATACTGAAGAGGCGTATGGTCAACCAGTTCAAATAATAGAATACAAAACCTGGGCTTTTTGACAAAGACACAATCCAAATTTTGGTTATAATATAGAATCTGAGAACTAGTGTACCAATGTGGGGGAAAACATTGTATATATATAGTATATACACATATATGACATTGACATAATAATCAATTCTGTTAAAATGTGATACTTGTATTGTGCCTTGAGATGCTTATGCGGGAAAACCTTGAAACCTTCGAGAATGAAGCACAGTGAGTCGTAGACATTTCTGTGCTGAGTTTGGATGGAAAATGGATTCAGACACATTTAAATGAGCCAAGCCGAGCAGAGAGACACTCAAATGAATCAAATTATACCTCAATAGTTCATAAATGCACACAAGAGGGACAGACGACGTCCAGACTCCTGATCACAAGCTGCAGAGACACCAGCGCTCTCCGTTCTCTTTCATCTCGCTGCTCCTCTGTGGAACCTGAACCAGCTCTGTTAGATCGGTGTGTGTTTCAATATCGTCAGGCCGTGACATTACAAGCAGAGGAATATTGCTAGATCTGAGCTTTGGGTAACCGGAGAGGAAAGCAAATCCCACCTTATGATTAATGAGCAGGATGTCAGGACTTTCTCCTAATGATGATTTATGGAGATTTCTGAAGAATGCCATCGCTCCGTCATCCAGAGATCTGTCTTCAAGCGCGGTGTTTGAAATGTGTACAGACAAATTACGCATGAGTACTGTTGTGTTTCAGTGCAGCACATCTATGATTATGTTAGTGAAGCTGTTAACCTTGATTTCCATTCCATCATTCTGAACACAAACGTCTTGAAATAATAAACCCATTGTGAAAAATGGCATTCTGGCACACGGCCTTATACAACTGGAATTTGCATTATACAGCCAAGATCTAACAGAAAATCTTTTTCATATTTTGTTCCTTTTATTTTTCAGAGAATAGATCTTGATTTTTTTTTTTTTTTTTTTTTTTGAGAAAATATTCCAGTGGCCTTAATTTTTTATTCAAATGAAAGACTGATAAACCCTGAAGTAATTACAAAATAAATAAATAAATACGGTTAATAATACTGGTAGTGCTGCTTGTTGATAAGCTACTGTAGATATCGTAGAAACGTAATTTTCTGTAAAAGTTGTATCGTAAAAAGCTATACAAGTAAAATTGAATTGAATTAGTGCAAATGTTCAGAGATAATATAAGTAATAAAAAAAGGAATAATTTATATATATTTTTTATTTTTATTTTTTTATTTTTTAATTGTGAAATATTTTTTATTAATCTTTTTATGGCAGTGTAACTCCAAACTGTCTTTACTTTGAAAGCAAAATCATGTAAAAGAAAAAAAAAAGTTTTCAGTATTTTTTTTTTGTTTAAATAAAGTAAAAAATGTAAGATAAAGTTTTACAATACATTTATTTTACAATGATGTTTATTTATTATATATATATATATAGGCAGCACAAAGAGGAAAGCAGACACAACATGCTTTAAGCGATCAATAAGCCTCGCTCTCTTTCCCAGCGTTCCCGGCCTGATCACGTGCTGCTCCTGAAGTAAGGATGGGATTATTTTCAAGTAACTCTAGACCGCTGCCCATCAGCCTCATCTGATAACACGGGACGTTTCCCAGGGAAGTGACCCCAGGGCAGACCTGATGCATTTCAACATGCTCTCTTCATCAGTGTATCTGACATGTGATCTCACACACACACACACACACACACACACGCACACACACACACACACACACACAGACACATGGACAAACACACACACACACACACACACACACACACAAACACACACACACACACACACACACAGACACACACACACACACAGACACAGACACAGACACACACACAGACACACAGACACACACACACACACACACACACACACACACACACACACATGGACAAACACACACAGACACAAACACACACACACACACACACACACACTCACACATGCACGCACACACACACTCACACACTCACACATACACACACAAACACACACACACACACACATGGACAAACACACACAGACACATGCACGCACACACACACTCACACACTCACACATACACACACAAACACACACACACACACATGGACAAACACACACAGACACAAACACACACACACACACACACACACACATACACACACAGTCTTACTGCACAAAAATATATATTTATATATATAAACCATTTTTACTCAGTAACTGTTAGATCATTTTACAAATAATTACATAATAATAATAATAATAATAATAACTGCCAATAAGAAATGCCACTAAAAGTGAAATTTCACAATACAAGCTCTGAAATTTTCTTTTCTTGTAAAACACCTTTTTTTATTTGCACACACTGCAATAGCCTTTTTTTTTGGATTATTTATTTTTATAACTATTTATTTTCAACGTCAAAAAAAAAAAACTTTTTTCAGTTTTTTTTTTTTTTTTACAATAAATTTAATTAATTTCCTTAATTTTCTCTCTGTATATATGAAACCTTTTGGAAGGTTTAATTAGTTTTTTAAGTTTTTTTTTTTTTTTAAGAAAAAATAGTAATAATTTTAAATAGTTTGACATTTTTATATATTTTAATATGTAAATTATTCCCGTAATGACATTAAATATTGTCAAAAAGAAAACATTTTAAAACATAAAAATATATAACTGTATTTCTGATCAAATAAATACAACCTTAGTGAGCAGAAATGGTTTGTCTTTCAAAAACAAAAATCTCAATTATTCCAAACTTTTATAAATGTTTTATATAAAAGCCAGTTTTCCACAACACAAAATAAAAGGTAAAAGGTAATTGGTAATTAATAAAAGGTAATTGCAACTTTTTATCTCACAAATCTGACTTTCTTCTTGCAGTTTCTATCTTGGCTTTTTTTTATGAATTTGATTGGAAATTGTGTTTCCATGAAAATAACCAAAATAATGAATGGCTCTAAAATGAGTTTTCACATCAAGTGTAATTCCTCGTGATGTTTGAGGGTTATCTGACCCGGACGTGTCCTCGACAGGTTTGGGGCCAGCAGTGACCTCTTTATCTCATTAAGAGATGTTCACCTCAGGGCAACTAAATGCAAAGCAAGCAGGAAAAATGAAAATGAAAACTATTCTCTCCTTCAACCGTCTCCAGAGAGTCTCATATCCTCCAGACATCAGTCGACGAGAACAGCAACAAATTAGCAGCACGTTCCTCACATACACACCTGCAAAACCACACACAAACGTCTACAAATAACTGGAAGGATGAAGGATGAACGTCAGGCCTTGAAAACAGTGTAAACACGAGCAACAACAAGCAGGAAAAATCACTCCGTCCCGGAAACCTATTTTCACTAAAGCAAGAGCCAAATGATTGAGATCAAGTACCGCAGTAAACACCCAATAAAATCCACCCGGAGACCAGCTAATGTAGATTACAGACAGTGTTTTCTTCCCAACAGAAACAGCAGGGATCGATGTCTTCCGATCGCCCAAGGAGCTCACGCCAGACAGACACCAGACCACAGAAACTAATTCTGCTTTTGTTCTCCGTGAATCCAGACTGTCCTCTGAACCTCCTGCTGAGAGCGGGTGGAAACGTGCACGGGACGGGAGATATCAGGAACCCCTGTGCTGTTTCTGCCCCGGGTGACGGCAGCGCTCCAGGGGTTTCTTTAAGACCCTCAGAGACCCCTGTACTCCACCAGTGAAGAACAACTGCAGAGATTCCCTGCAGATCACAGAAACACCGTAGAATCTCTTCTGCGCATCAAGCCTGCATTTATTAAATCTAAAATACAGTAAAAGCAGTAAAATTGTGAAATATTTTTTACTATTTAAAAAACTGTTTTCTGTGTGAATCTGTGTTAAAGTGTAATTTATTTCTGTGATGCTCCGCTGTATTTCCAGCATCATTCCTCCAGTCTTCAGTGTCACATGATCTTCAGAAATCAGAATAATATGATGATTTACTGCTCAAGAAACATTTCTGATAATTATCAATGTTGAAAACTGTTTTTTTTTCAGCATTCTTTGATGAATAGAAAGATCCAAAGATAAAAAAATAAAACATCATACACTATATAATTCAAAAGCCTGAAGTCAGTATAATCTTTTTTTTTTTCATTAAATTGATCAAAATGTATTTATAATGTCATAAACGATTTCTATTTCAGATAAATGCTTTTAAAAATGTTATTCATCAAAGAAATCTGAAATAATAATATTATTATGTTTTTCAACAGCACATCAGAATATCAAAACAACATTAAATGCTTGTTGATGTGTGTACAAAACATGCATCTAATGGTCTGCATTAGAGATACATATTCAATAACAATGACTGTTTTCAAACAGGTTCCCTGGGTTTTCTGGCTATTGTCAATCAAACTGATAGTCCCGCCCCTGACACATGTGATTGGTTGATTTGGAAGTTGACACGGCAGGTCATACAAACTAAATTGTGTGTACAAAATACCATAGCATTGTACATACACGACAGAGTATTGTATGATTCAGTTTATAGCACCTTCATAAATTGAAGAAAAACACAACAATGCAAAAACACACCCAGTGCACATTCATTTTGTAGATTTATGCGTTTTTCTAAAGAACCCTTTTACCCCAGACTCAACCCACCAGTAATGAACAACTGCACAAAAGTTCCAAAAATGACAAAACTATGCAAGAAGGATGCAAAAAAAACAATGAAAAGGTCAAAGATAAATGTTTTCATCCTACTGTCAATCAAACCCATAATCCCACCCCAAACTCGTGTGATTGGTTGATTCAGAAGTTTAAACAAACGCATCGATTGGTGCATTCAAGTGTCATGTCAGAAACATCACACTTGCCTCTCGGGAGACAAAGTGTTACAGTGTTTCGCTCTCCAGGAATCAATCCACCAATCACTGCCTTATAGTGACTCTAAACACCAAACACACACAACACAAACCATCAGATCATCTCAAACATCTCACACCACCGAAGCCTTACAATAATAGAAGACCAGATTTACACTTCATGTTTACGCATTCATTTAATGCTGCTCATACAATGAAATTTTGTAACAAATGCATATTGATTAAATTTTTGTTTGGGGTGGAAATGCATTTTAAGTTTTTTAAGAGCTTCTTTATTTCACCTGTTCCCTACTTCTCAAAAGATTTTAGATCTACAAAATACACGAACAGACATTATGTTAACAGATTTAATATATTAGCTAAATGCACTTGATTGTGAAAAGGAGTGTAGAAATATTGTACTATACTAATAATAAACAATGTTGTGTTGAACAGTGCTCGGGAGGAAATGCAACTATGTTCCGTCCAATAATGGATTTCATTTATTTATTTGACTCTTTTTGGTGGTGAAATACAAAAGTCTCTAATTTGTGCACAGTTTGAGCATGTGTGTGTATCTTCTGAAGTTTGCAGTCATTTTTCTCCATGTCTGTAAGCTTGTGAATGGTTTTCTGTGCCTGCGCTTCTCTAAGCCCGCAAAAGGAAAAGCTGCTTGAGAGATTGAACGCGGGTGGAGGGTTGGAGAGTTGATTATATTTAAAGAAAAAAATGTTTATTTCAGCCATGCATCATTAAATACAGCCGCTAACAGCAGTGGGATTTCTATCCACAACTCAGATGGAAACAATTGAAGTCGTGTATGATGGTGGACTCCATCAATAAACAGCACACAGACTCGTACCCCTGCTGTTCTCAGTCCATAATTATTACTGTTCAGATGGAAACTGTACAAAAGAGTTGTTCCTGTCTGACTACAGTGACCTAGTTTCACTCGAATCACAGAAACCGTGCATCTGAAAATACAAGTATTTCACTAAATATTTGGACTCATTTCTAGCAAAGTGGAATTAAAAATGTAATGGAGAGCAACTCAATCCTGTGATGTGGAGCGACTCCTCGCTGTCCCAAACCTCTCGGTGATGACGAGCAGAAGTCATCGTGTAGCTACAATGCAAATATTGTTCATCTCGGTTTCTTTGACATTGTTGGCACACTTAAGAGCAGACATTCGATCTCCTGCGAAGCAGAAGGGTTCAACCTCGTGAAGAGGGGCGCATCTCTACACTTCCAGAATTACAGAGAGCACGGCCCCGGGGTGAGATAGATTGGGTTCCTTTCCCCAGAGGTGTTGAATTCAAAACCGCAATTATTACAGTGAAAAACACTTTTCTTAGCACATCTGCTCACTTAACATTAGTTATAGCGCCCCTCCTTCACACTGCTATTATGAGGCTTTAAATTCCCAATTCCAGGAGTCAGATGTGAACAATAGATGCGTTTATTTTAGAGACATAAGTGTGGTGAGGTGTATGGAACGCCATGAAGGTCAGAAATGTGAATTTTAACACAAACAACAAGGAACCAATGTGCAAACAATGTCTAAACAATGCATAAAAATACGTTGACAACACGCAAGCAATGCACAAACAAGTTGCAATGTGTAAATGTGTAAACAACGTGCAAACAATTAATAAACTATGTACAAAATTGTTTACAATTCACAAACAACATGTAAATAATGCATAAACAAGTCACAATGTGTAAATGTGTAAACAATGTGCAAACAATTAATAAACTATGTGCAAAAATAGTGTTTAAAATACACAAACAGCATGTAAACAACACATAAACAATGCACAAACAAGTCAAAATGTGTAAATGTGTAAACAACGTGCAAACAATGAATAAACTATGTGCAAAAATAGTGTTTAAAATACACAAACAACATGTAAACAACACATAAACAATGCACAAACAAGTTGCAATGTGTAAATGTGTAAACAATGTGCAAACAATTAATAAACCATGTGCAAAAATAGTGTTTCAAATACACAAACAACATGTAAACAACACATAAACAATGCACAAACAAGTTGCAATGTGTAAATGTGTAAACAATGTGCAAACAATTAATAAACTATGTACAAAATTGTTTACAATTCACAAACAACATGTAAATAATGCATAAACAAGTCACAATTTGTAAATGTGTAAACAAAGTGCAAACAATTAATAAACTATGTGCAAAAATAGTTTAAAATACACAAACAACATGTAAACAACACATAAACAATGCACAAACAAGTTGCAATGTGTAAATGTGTAAACAATGTGCAAAAAATTAATAAACTATGTACAAAATTGTTTACAATTCACAAACAACATGTAAACAACACATAAACAATGCACAAACAATGTGCAATTGTCTAAATGCTTAAACAACATGCAAACAATCAATAAAACAATGCATGAAAATAGTGTTTACAATACACAGACAACATGTAAACAACACGTAAACAACACACTGACTACATGCAAAAAATTCAAACAACATGTAAACAACACATTGACAATATGCAAAGAACAAGTAAATAACAGATATAAAACACATTGACGAAGCGCAAATTTAAAACGGTAACATTGCGAAAACAACACAAAAACATAACGGAAACAATGCATAATTGAAATGTAAGAACAAAAACAATGTGCAAGCAACATGTTGACAATGCACAAACAATATATTAATAAAATGTAAACAACGTGTAAATAACATTGACAATGTGTAAACGGTGCAGAGTTTTCATGTTTTATGACCTTTCTGGTGTTCAATAGAGAGACAGATCTTAGAACAGTTATATTTAACTTGCATCTAGGTCTAATCTTTCACACTGCTCCTGAAATGAGATGATATTGTTTTCTGGTTTTCTGTACATTTCTCAGCCATTGTGTTTCTATCTTCACCCAGAGCTTCAGTCTCAGGAGTTTCCAGATGGAATCAGTGTAATTGACGTGGAGCAAAAGCTGATTTGGCGTCTCCAGGGAGGAGTGCTTGAGGGCGGAGGTTAACGTCTGGTTTCAAACGGGTCCTGTGAAGTGGAGGAGGGGGTTCGGAGAACAGCCCTCAGGTGAGATCTGTGGGGAGCGACTCAAGCCTCAGAAACCACAGAGAGGGAAATATTCACTTCAAGATTTGTAATCTTCTTGGAGAAGTCTCTTTTGCTTACTGAGACTGCATTTATTTGATCAAAAAATAGTGAAATATTATTACAGTGTAAAACAGCAGTTTTCTGTGTGAATCTGTTTCAAGGTGTAATTTATTTCTGTGATGCTCCGCTGTATTTTCAGCATCATTCCTCCAGTCTTCAGTGTCACATGATCTTCAGAAATCATTTAATACACTATAATTGTGTCATAGTTTAGCGTCACTTTTGATCCATTTAAAGCATACTTAATGAATAAAAGTATTAGTTTCAGTCAAAAAAGGAGAAGAAGAGCAAAAGAAAAAAACTTTTAAACTGTGGTGTATATATTGTTACCACACTCCAAAAAAAATATGTTCTTAGTATTTTAGTCTTGTTTTCTAGTTGAAATGTCTAAACATTCGTGACTCAAGATGCATTTACTGTACAAGTACAAAGATTAAAGATATTATGACTTGTTTTCTAAAAATAATTATCAACATTTTATCTTAAAACAAGCAAAAATATCTGACAGCGGGGTAAAAAAAACAAATCTTAATTCAGTAAACAAGATTATTTTTCTCGCCCCATTAGCAGATATTTTGTCTAAGGAAAAACTAACAAAATGTTGATATTTTTTTACACAAAACAAGACAAACTTGTAGAACAACAAATTCATCTTGATGACTGTGTTCAACATTGATAATAATCTTCATGTTTCTTGAGCAGTAAATCATCATATTATTCTGATTTCTGAAGATCTTGTGACACTGAAGACTGGAGGAATGATGCTGAAAATACAGCGGAGCATCACAGAAATAAATTACACTTTAACACAGATTCACACAGAAAACAGATGATTTAAATAGTAAAAATATTTCACTATTTTTACTGTATTTTGTCTCAAATAAATGCAGTCGTGGTGAGTGGTGTGGAGGTGCAGCAGTGATCCAGAGATCTGGTGAATCGTGAACAGTAGCTGCCGAACACTATAATTACGCAGCACTTCAAGCAGTGACGATTGTCGGTTCAGTGGGATTTCTCTGATGATTCATTAGCTAAAGAACAAACCCGGCCTGAACCTGCACGTCCAGCTCGTTCTGTCAGCGGTTGGGACTTGCCCTGTAAGTCATTTGATGTAATTTTGTGGTAATCCTAGAAGGCTGAACGGAGCATTTTTCTCTTGTGGTTAAAGGTGTAATGGTCCCATCAGTCTAAAAGCACTCAATTTTCATTCCTTCTCTGAACACCTGGAGTGTGTCTTTGAGAAGGGCATCACTTGTGCGAACAATGTGGAGTGTGTCGACAATCTTTCAGAGAGACGCCATATTTCTATCTGTTTCAGAGCAACACAGACGTCTCGAGCTGAAGAACAACACCACAAGCTGCTTGGAAAGACTCCAAACTCCTGACAGGGTCACAGATATGAGAAAGAGATACAATCATATAAAACTGAGCATTACATATGTTGGATTTCCAGGGGCTCTTAAAATCACAACCTTTCTGTTTTTGTTCTTTTCCGCCATTCAGACGTTTGGGATCAGTAAGGTTTGTCATGATTTGGAAAGACGTCTCTTCTGCTCATTTATTTGATCTAAAATATAGAAAAACAGTAACACTGTGAAACATTATTGGAATTTAACAATAATGGGGTTTTATTTTAATATACTGCACTTCAAAATGTTTGGGTGTGTATTTCTGTGATTAAAGCTGAATTTCCAGCATCATTATTCTATATATAATATTATATATATATATATATATATATATATATATATATATATATATATATATATATATATATATATATATATATAATATATATTTATAAAACATAATAATTTTATTAAATACATATTTTAAAGATACTTAATAAAATAAAGTATTTAATAAATAATTTTAATATTTTTAAAAATAATTTACATACTTTTACATGCATAATGTACATTTATTGCTATTTATTTACATTTTTTAATACATTTATTGCTATTTTTATATTTATTGATTTTATGCATATATCTGTATGTTACATAGTTTTTTATATTAAAAAATTATAATACTTTTAACTATACCTTACATACATACATAACTAAATACATTTATTTATATTTATTTTTATATTCAGTTTCATTCAGATTATAAAATATATATAGTGTAATTATTTTATCTAAAATATATAATTAAAAAGTGTGTGTATGTACATATGTATGTGTTTTATATTTATGTATTTTATGCATGCGCACACACACACACACACACACAGTTTACAAGTTTTCTTTTTTTCTAATATCTCTTCTGGTTCTTTTTGTGAATCCTGATAATAACGTGACACATTTCAAGTAAATCAGGATTCACTTTTTTTTAAGAATACTGTGTACTTACACAAATCGTTCAGGATGAGACCAGGAGCATGAGTTATAAGAGTAAATAGAGTCAATGTGGATTTCCTGTTGATTTTCAGATCATTTCTGCCGTCGTCTGGGTCAGTGCTGTGCAAACAAGCGACATTAACTGTGATCTCCTGACTGTGTGTGAGCGAGGGGAGAATCTGATGATGTGTACTCCGTTCATCCTCATATCTTAGGGTTCCACAGCACTTCAAAGTGTGTGTGATGAGTGCGGAGGGCACACTCAAAAAAATGGTTTTCCGGCACTGTTCGTTTTACACATATATGTTTTGTTAAAACAACACAAATATATTTAGTTTTCTGACAAAACACAATTGTATTGTGTTTAATCAACTTAAAATGTTTAATTTTAAATTTTACTTAATTATCAATCGTTAAAGTAACGTAAAGGGTTTAATTTCGTGATTCAAAAAAAACCGGAAGTGACGATTTCCAACGCATTTGATGACGGTGTGGAGGGGAGCAAGAGGTATCAGTCAGGTAAGAAAATCTAAAGTTTTTATTGTGTTAAGTCAAAGTCTTTAATTTCTCTTAGAGTTTCTGTTTTGAGGTGCTTTTGTTTTGCAGTCTAGTATTGTGTAATCGGTTTATTGCACCGTTAATAGATGATTTTGAAGCGTTGGGAGATGTGAAAGCGCACGACTCTCTGTAATGTATTTACTTTAGTATATATATATATATATATATACACTAGGGCTGAAACAATTACTCGACATTATCGACAACGTCGACGATAAAAATAAAATTTTCAGCAAATGTTTTTGAGTAACGTTAGTGGTTTGATCTCGTATCTGCCTGATTTGAAAGCCTGCATTAATGCAGTTTGACCAGTGTGGCGCTGTAGCGCAAGATTGTAATACACTCTCCTGATTCAATTAAAAAGAAGAAGATAGCACTTCAGTTTGAGGCAAACCGACCCGATCCGAACCTTGGATGAATATGTAAATATATACTGCACGCCTTCCTCTCAATAACTGCATAAACACAACAAAAAACTGACCGCGATGTAAAAGCAGCTCTTAAGAACACAGAGATATGGATGTTTGCACGAACTCTGAGGTTCTCCAGGCACTCCAGTAAAGAAAAGTCCAGTCACGTTTATTTATATAACAGTCCTTTATGCAATCGATAGCTTTTCAATATTAAACATGAAAATACAGAGTAAGTGTCGCTAGAATTAGAACTTGATTTCCTTTTATAAAGCAGCTCTCCGGTATGGAGCTAGCTAATAATAAAATCATTTTATAAGTGGGGGAAATATTTCATTAAAGTCTTAGTTCTGCGCTAGATCAAACCAAACTTTTGATTATCATAACCCAATAAGGTATTTTAAGAGAGATTGTATTTATTAATAAAATGTTTATCCAAAAATAAAACGTCCTATCACTTACCTTTACTTTATATTATACATATGGCTTACAATAAGAGATGTTAAGAGACAGAATGATTTGTCATTCAGCTACTTCCTCATATAACTAATCAAATGGCGAATAGGAGTTTCTCTCTTATCTCATTTTGTGTGCCAAATATATTTGTATAAATTAATTGTATTAGTAATACATAATGACTTTAAAAAGTGGAAGTAATTACCTTTATTTGTTATAATATGTATATTTTAACTAATTTAAAAAGATAAATAATCAATAAATGTCCAACCATGAGATGTTGACCGAGTTTTGAGAGCCCTGGCTCAGCACAGTGGGAGTATTTGAAGCTTTGTTTATGAACATGGCGGTGTGGTCATACAATGACTTTAAACCGGACACTACTCTGAGCTGTTCACATTATACATATGCTCCAGATATGTAATCAGGTCCTCCTTTAGGAATGGTAAACATGACACTATTCATCACTCACACAAATAAATCACTTAATATTTTGATCATTGAATTGGTTTTTGCTGTTCAATTTTTTTTTTTTTTTTTTTGTAACACATTGCACTTCATGTGTACAGGTTTGTGCAGAATTTGAGACATCCAGAATTACCATAGGCCCATTAGAATCAACAATCTTTGCCAAACTTGATTCGGACTGCAAAATTTACGAAGATGTTTTCATACTGAAGAAGAGACCTTGGACAAATACTGAAACCCTCTTGGTGCCCACTACACAGGTAAGAACAACTGCACTCAACACAACCTTGTATTAAAACATTATTCTCTCACTGGTTACTGGAAATTGACAAAAAAAGACAGATAAAATAAGGTTTATTAATACAATAAATACAAAATATGTGGTATATCTATAAACTGATAGATTTATTTTGATGCAAGGCAGGGGTGTCCAGACCTGCTCTAGGAAAGCCAGTGTTCTGTTTGGTTCAGCTCTAACACACCTGCCTGGAACTTCAGGTAAGACTTTTTTGTTTTAAAATTCCCAAGAACCTTGATTAGCTGGTTCAGGTGTGTTTAAATGGCTAGATCACCCAAAAATAAACATGTCATTATTCACCCTCATGTCGTTTCAAACCCGTAAGACCATCATTCATCTTCAGAGCACAAATTATGATATTTTTTAAGGATGCCCCGATCATGATTTTTCATGGCCGATACCGATTTCTTTTACAAGCAAACTGGACGATTTTTTTTTTTTTATCTTTAAGCAACAAACAAGAAGGAAGGACAGTCCACAGTCTACAGTCCAAAATTGAGGGAAAGCTCAATAAAGCCCCTTTCACACTGCGATTCCGGCAAATACAGATCCCGTAACGACACGTGACATCAGGGCGTGACGTGTAATGTACGAGTCGAAAACATTAGGCAGGTAATACTTTCACTGAATCTGGCGAACGATCTCGGTGTCACCGTGGAAAGTGAGGAACTAACTGATCTCTGCTTCATACAGTTTGCACTTTTTTTTTTTCAGTGAACGTTGATCTTCCTTCAAAACAGCCAGTAAAAGAGTCACACGATAATGTCATCACTACGACACGGCATTAGATCTGGCTTTTGTTCACACAGCGCTTGTCCCGGGATTGAACCCAGCAATGTTACTACGTCCCCGACCCGAGTTCAATGCTGGAATCAATCCCGGGATGTGTTTGCTTTCACACAGAAGTAATGTAGTCGGAGCACGCGGGCGCACTTCCGGAAAAATCGGCTGAAAAAAATTCCAAAGACCGGCCGATTACCAATTGCGTATTTGAAGCAAAAACCGTCTGGTTTCCAATTTATGGCCGGTCAATTGGTGCATCCCTAATATTTTTATGAAAATGCGAGAGATTTCTGAACCTCCATAAAGGCTGCAATGCAACAGAAATGTTCCCAGAGTCATAGTAAGGACATCAGTAAAACAGTCCATGTGGCATCAATGCTTCAACCACACTTTTACAAAGGTACAAGAATACATTTTGTGCAAAGAAAACAAAAATAGCGACTTTAATCAACAATTCTTCTCCAAATCACATATTCTGCCATTATGGACAGTAACAAGAGGCATGAACATTGCTTTCCTCTGCGTGTAATCAAGGCTCAGCGCATGCGTGTTGTAGGTCAGCAGCACCATGTGCATGAATTATTTACGTGCTGTTGATAATGGTGGAAGATGCGATTTGGAGAAGAATTGTTGAATAAAGTCGCTGTTTTAATTTTGTTTGCACAAAAAAGTATTTTTGTTTACTTTGTAAAATTATGGTTGAACCACTGGTGTCACATGGACTGTTTTACTGATGTCCTTACTATGTTTCTGGGTCTGGGAACATTCCAGTTCTGTTGTTAACCATACAGGGTCCAGATGTGTAACATTTTCCACTGTAATGTTTGTTAGAATCCCATCTTGACTGCTTGCCTGGATTTCCCATAAGAAGATGAATGACTGACTTTTTTTCATGTAATTTTAGAAAAAAAAACAAAGGCTAAATTTTGTTGTTTTCATCTTCAGACTAATGAAATTGAAGTATCCAAATGAAGACCCTAGCAGTATGGAGTATATGGTGAGTTCAAGGTTAATAAATTATTTGTTAAAGTTAATACACAAGAATTTGAGTTCTCCATCCTTTTAAATACTTCTAGGATACAGACGTTGCCAGCAGTCAGGAGGTGATCCAGAAGACTCATGGGAATCTATTTGAAGCTGCATCATTGAAGACAGTCCAGCAGAAGTTGGAGTTTTAAAGGAAAAAGTTCTTCAGGACCTATAGCAGTTTACAGTCTGTAAAACCATGTTACTGGGACTGATTTATGGACTGAACTTGAGCAACCCTCCTGAACTCAGGTACACATTTGGAATACTGAAGAAGTTATTTCTGGAGCCACTTCCTGTTCCTGGAATAAGGTTTGATTGGTTGCCCATGAATGCCAATTAGAATTGTATTTGCTATTTTGTGTAATTTTGTAATGTGGTTTAAACTGTATTTTACTGTGTGTAATTATTTATTGCTTGTTTAACAAATACACTTTGATCATTTGTGACATCTTGTCTTTTGTCTCATTACAAGACAAAACATACAAAAAATGCTTTGTTGAAGGGAGTAACTTCAAAAAGAAAATATTGTGTTAAAGTAACTAGAACTAATTGTGTGGAACCACTGTCCATAATTGAAATGAGTAATTTGAAACAAACCTCCTTATGTTGATAGAGTGAAACAAATTTGGCTAGATTGTAATAAACCAAAACATGTTGAGTTAACTTAACCAGTTTAAGTTGAAGCAAAGTCAATAAATTGAGTTGGTTGAACATTACTATTTCACATAGATTCTACCTCATTCAGTTGTGTTGTCACAACACAAGGAGTTTGCATAGATTCAAAAAATTCCATTAATGTTATCAAAACACAATTTGGTTGTGTGGAACCACTGTCCATAATTGACTTAAGTAAGTTTAAAGAGTCATTTTTTTGAGTGCACACACTGATCCTAGCTCCGTAAACACCATTAAAACTGAATCACTTCCCAGACAAGGATGTCACTTCGGAAACAAGAGCGGAAACACCCCAAGAAAACACGCTTGATCAAAGAAAATATTTACTTTGTCTACACAGGGAGCTGCCTATTGAGGGAAATTAGCACCCTACATTGACCTACATTCACTTTAATAAACAAAACATACTCCTATGTCAATAATATTGATATCTACATAGATTCTAGAACTATTTGTTAGTGAATGAAGTATATTTTTTATAAAAGAACTTCATTTGAACAACTTTAAAGGTGATTTTCTCAATATTTAGATTTCTTTGCTCCCCTCAGATTCCAGATTTTCAAATATTGTCCTCCGAACAAACCACACATCGATGGAGAGATGATCTATTCAGCTTTCAGATGATGTATGCATCTCAATTTTGTAAAATTTAGCTTTCTGACTGGTTTTGTGCTCCATACAGTATATCTTCATTTTACTTAATTTAGTTTTTTAGTTATTTTCATTACTATTGTTTCAATGTCGTTGCTATTAATTTTTTTTTAACTATTTTAGTATGAAGTAAAACAAAAGTATTTTTATTATATATATATATATATATATATATTAGGGGTGTAACGGTTCACAAAATTCATTCGATACGATACACTGATGTCACGGTTCGGTTCGGTACGGTTCGGTACATTTTAGATACAGCAAAATGTAAAAACATCTCAACTTTTCAGAATGCCGCAAGCGCACCGCGGGTCATGTGACAAGAACTAACCAATCAGCTTCATCCTTTACGGTAACAACGTTGAAAGCTCAGCCAAGATTAAGGAACAGCTGATCATAGCTGTATATGAATTGCAATTTTGAAATAAATTTAGTAGCAGAGCTGGCCTACTGCAAGCGATTTTTAGAACTGCAAATCCATTTATCCTTTGCTGAAATTTCCGCGTCTTCATGAGCCCCTTTCACACTGCACGTCGGACCCGCAATATTTCCGGAACATTGCCTGGTCGCCTACTGTGTGAAAGCAACCACGTCCCGGGATTGATTACAGAATTGAACCCTGGTCGGGGACCTAGTAACATTGCGAGGTTCGACCCGGGACGAGCGCTGTGTGAACAAAAGCCAGATCTAATTCCGTGTCAAAGTGGCGCGACTCTTTTACCGGCTGTTTTGAAGGAAGATCAACGTTCACGACTAAAAACATATGTGCAAACTGTAATAAAGCAGAGATCAGTTAGTTCCATCAGTTAGGTCTCATATCCGCTGCTATAATGTAAATGTAACGTAAATGTAGCCTACCAATCACCGCGGACATACCGTTGTTTTATTTATCCACCACTCTCTTGCCATCACCATGGCTTACAGGGAATCCAAAGTGCACCCAAACACCAGACCTGTTGGTTATTGGAGGATCTTCTATTTCTGGTCTCAGCGCCTGACTGAGTAGCAGGGGTGGTTCTAGGGTGAGTGGAGATCTGGGGCTTAGCCCAGAAAATTCCATGTATGTGACTTTTTTATTTTAATAAATCAGAAAGATTTACCTTGTTTAAAATATACAAAAACAATAAAAACAAAAACAAATTTAAAACATTTTATTTAAAGTATTGAGGAAAATACATTTGCTTTTTGCAAACAAAAATTAAGAATTGCAAAACAAATGAAACAGCGCGAAAGCAATGATTTTGCAATACATATTTTCCATGGTCATATCTATTAATTTATTAGCAACGCTGCTTTTATTTTGCGTGTCAGTCTAGTTTGAGCTTGCGATGCCATTTTTCCTTTGCCCTTCACTTTTCTGCATGTCTCTCTTTGTGGCACTGTTTTGACGTGGGGGCGGAGACAACATGCCTCCATGGAAGTGACGTCATCGGCCCTAGACGCAGTTCACTGATCCAGGTCCTGTCATGATGAGCTGAGACTTTCGAGTGGATCGTTTATTTTTATTCAGTAGCATTAAAACATTCATGTTTTTGTTTTATTTATTTTATTAACAAATGTATTAGCAGCGTTTGCTCAAGTTAAAGAAGTTGTTAACATGAACATCTGCTGTTTATTTCTCTCAATGTGCACACTTTTATAGCATTATGTGTATTGGGATCGCGAATCATTTGAGTCAGTTCGGGAGTTCGGAGCGGGATCGCGAATCATTTGAGTCAGTTCGGGAGTTCGGAGCGGGATCGCGAATCATTTGAGTCAATTTGGGGATCGCGAATCATTTGAAGCAGTTCGGGAGTTCGTAGCGGGATCGCGAATCATTTGAGTCAGTTCGGGAGTTCGGAGCGGGATCGCGAATCATTTGAGTCAATTTGGGGATCGCGAATCATTTGAATCAGTTCGGGAGTTCGTAGCAGGATCGCGAATCATTTGAGTCAGTTCGGGAGTTCGGAGCGGGATCGCGAATCATTTGAGTCAATTTGGGGATCGCGAATCATTTGAAGCAGTTCGGGAGTTCGTAGCTTGATCGCGAATCATTTGAAGCAGTTCGGGAGTTCGTAGCGGGATCGCGAATCATTTGAGACAATTTGGGGATTGCGAATCATTTGAGTCAGTTTGGGAGTTCGTAACGGGATCGCGAATCATTTGAGTCAGTTTGGGGATCGCGAATCATTTGAAGCAGTTCGGGAGTTCGTAGCGGGATCGCGAATCATTTGAGACAATTTGGGGATCGCGAATCATTTGAGTCAGTTTGGGAGTTCGTAACGGGATCACGAATCATTTGAGTCAGTTTGGGGATCGCAAATCATTTGAATCAGTTCGGGAGTTCGTAGCGGGATCGCGAATCATTTGAGACAATTTGGGGATCGCGAATCATTTGAGTCAGTTTGGGGATCGCGAATCATTTGAGTCAGTTTGGGGATCGCAAATCATTTGAATCAGTTCGGGAGTTCGGAGTGGTGTGTGTGTGTGTCCCCTAAAGACTGTGCTGCGCAACCGTTAACTGTTAGATGTTCAAAATGGAATGTTAAATCAGACACAATTTAAAACCGAAAAATAAATATAATACTGAAAGTTACAGATACCTGAAGCTGTTGTATCTTGATGTTCAAGTGTTTTGGCTGGGGGGGGGTTGAAGAAGAAGAAGATGAATTTTGCAATATCCATTTTAATTTTCAAATAAATTGATATAGTAAAATACTACACGCCAACAAACCGCTTGCCTCAAAAAGATCTCATTTCATTGGCTGGATCGTACAGACGCTCATCGATGGTTGGTCAGTTTACATGTCAGTCAGAAGCACTAGAATCAGTGGGCGGTTTTCGTGGGGTGTGAATGACAACGCGTAACTTACTTGGGTAAATTTACAGACACTGTGGACGTGAGAGTCGAGAGATATTTATTTAATTATTTATTTAAATTCTAATATAAATTACTTTATTGGGCATGAAAACTCATTGATGGCATGGTGGTAATAAAAACATTCGGGGCTTTACTGAAAACATTCAGGCCTCAGCCCCCTTAGCCCACCCCTAACGCCGCCCCTGCTGAGTAGCCTAACATAAACATATAAGTTGTTTTTTTTTCTTCTTCGGGGGTGTCAGGGGCGTTGCCTGTTACGTCGTTTGGGTTATTGGGCTACCTTGTTGAACGCATATCATTATATTTCACTTTTTTTTTTTTCAAATATATATATATATATATATATATATATATATATATATATATATATATATATATATATATATATATATAATTTTTTCATATATTTATTTCAGTTGAATCTTTTTCTTCTTTTATTTTGTACAACTTTTCTGTGTATTCAGTTTAAATTAACTATAATAACCCTGCAATGAACAATATATTTTATTCAACATTGTTAATGTTAATTAATAAAATGTTCATGTTAGTTAAATGTGCATTAATTAATGTTATACGATACAACTTGCAAGAAAAACTAATATTATTGAACTATATTTTAAAAGGTAAAATTATTTCAGTTTAAATTTAATTTGATGTGTTAGATTTAATTATTGTGAAATGTAGTATGCAATTTCGTTTTTTCAATTTTTTTTTACAGTGTACAAATAATTATACAAAAAACAATATTAGACCTTTGTAAAGTGTTTCTAATTTCTCTCACTTTGCCTTCCATATTGAATGAATTGTCACTGATCTTGCACAATGCATTCTGGGATGTCTTCTCAGAAAGAAGCAGTATTGCTTTATTCATTCTCAGAAACAGCTTTTAGTCAAATGCTGTCTAGGTAGGCAGCACACTAGGACTAGGACGGCAGAAATCCTCCGTACTGTATTATTCATCGTAACAGTTCAACCGTTCAGATTTTAGTGTGTGATTTCGAAGCTCTTCCGTGCGATCACAGCTGCTTTGAAGAATGAACTGTAATGTAAGCAGTATTTCTGCAGGCCTGGAGCTGTCAGTGTGATTGAGGACTCGGACAGCACATGAATTTCATGAAGACGAGCAGGTACAGGACTGGTGAAACGGGACTGAGATCCCGTAATTAGAAGTTAGCGCATGCACAGCAGAGAAGGACGTGTTGCTCGTCACTGGAGCGAGACCCTCAAACACAAACCTTCAGACTCTTCAAGACAATTACACGCCGAATGTAAATCCACCGTCGCTTCAACCCAGACACGTCTGACTCTCCTCAGCATCGACAAACTCTTCTCTCTGTTATAAACCTGCTCTCACTTGATTTTGTTCTGAAAGCTGCCGGAAAGAGAATGAATGAGTGTGAAGGCCTACGCTGAAAATCAACAACAACACGCGCACGATTCACTGACAATCTGGCAACGCTCAAATCAGCCAATGAGCATCACACAAGAACATTCAGCTTTACCCTACACAGAGAAGCCAATAACACACAATTACAGCTTACGAACACATTCATATTCACAGAAAGCGTTTAATGCAGAATGTGTGTCAAAATGAGCTACAGCTGTAATAACGGCGCTGTGGTGTGAAAAGCAGAGCTGCACAGGTTTCATGAACTAGCGCTGCTGCTGGATGTATAGTGTTCATGTGCACATATATGTTTCTCACTCCTATCAATTTCACTGATTGCCCCCGGTAAAAACTGAAACTCCCCTTGACTGATTCTTTGAGAGCTACAGATCGCTTGAAGATGATGAGATGCACATAAACAGATGCTCCTGATATGATGTGAGATTTCACGAGGGTTGAACTAAATTAACTTTACGATGCACAATGTATATGTATGCATCCTGTGCACTGTACACACACACACACACACTCTCTCTCTCTCTCTCTCTCACACACACACACACACACACACACACACACACATAATCAGTCTGTGCTTCCTCTGTGTGTTGTTGAACCTGTTGCAGATGTGCGTGAGCGACATGTCAGTGTTACCCAGCATGCCTCTCCGGCTCTGTGTGTAACACACTCTCTTGATCAGGGCCAGAGCTCTCGTCCTGTTCTCTGCTTCAGACACTCGTGAGTATCAACTAAAAACATCTGCGAAGCCCGAAGACCAGAGCAGAGAGAGAAACTCACACCATCAACCTTTAAACTCAATATCCTGGAGACAAGAAACCTCACAAGAACAGCTCACAATCCACAAAAAAACAACAACAAAAAAGTCAAAATTGTGAAATTAATATTCACAATTACTTATAAAAGTTCTGAATAAATATGAATTTTTAATGAATTGTTTATTTATTTGTTGTTCTGTTCTGCTTATCAACACTGCATTTATTTGATTATTATAATATTTTTATATTATATTATATTATATTGTATTATATAGCATTATATATATACTTTTTATATTAGGATATATTTTAAAATTACATTATAAATAACATTATAATATACAACTATATAAAATTAGAAAACTGTTTTTAATTTTAAAAATATTTCACAATATTACTGTTTTTAAATGTAGTTTTTTACAAATATAATTTATCAAAATGATTTATTTTTTAAAATATGGATAGAAAAAAAATCTAATTATTCCAAATGTTAACCAGTGGGCCAGACTGGTAATAAATAAATAAATAAATAAACATTACTGTAGCATCTTACATAATTACTATGCATGATGTAAAAATATTTACAACTTAAATATACTGTCTATATTTCTGCTCAAATGTAATGACAATTAATAATGAAAATAAATCACAGTGGTCTTGCTATCTTGCTTGTTTGATGACCTGGACGTGAGTTTCAGGAGACACAGGATCTCAGATGATGAAGATGATGATGATGTTTGGGAACAGTTGGACTGCCCCCTGGAGGACACTTCTGCTGCTCCATCATCAGACGCACATTGACCTTCTATAGGGAACAACCCCGAGCTGTGTTTATAGAGAGAACCACGCATATTCACAACAGAAGCGTTTATGTTGCTCCCATCCAATTATGTGATCTGAAACATTAGCAAGATCTAAAATGTTCAGATCCATGAATAATGGATAGCGGACAGACAGCTGGTGCCCTTCAGATGAAGTTTACAGAGATTCTGTTTCTTCAGCACCCAATCGATAGACACGCTGGCTTTATTTCACAGAAAACAAAAATACGGCTGTGGAAGCCATGGTGCATTGCTGATGTGTCTTTTTATCTCTCTGTATCTGGACGTGAACGAAGGGCAAACGCGTTATAAGATGCTCCGACCAAAAGATCATTACAAAGCTGGCAGGCTGAACCCGGCTCCTGCTCATCTATAATTCACCATTTAATTTAATCAGAAAGGCCGAACTCTGCGGAGGAAATAATGCTTCGTATCCCACACCCTAACTGAGCTAATAAAGAGCATGCTGGGATACGAGAGCGCTGGACTCAGCCATCAACAGGTTCAGACGCAGACACCTTCAGACACAGGTTACTGAGAAACACACTCTCTCCACACGGATATGCTTTTGAATATTTATAGAGACATTAAAGTCTTAATTGGTAATGCTTCAGAAATTGGGTACAGTAGAGCAATCTGGGCCCGCTCACATAACGCTCAGACGGCCCGTAATTAAACAGGGTTTTACTGATGGAGATTACGGTCATTATCACACAGAACACAGAAGACTATGGAAGCCCTGAGTAAAACAAAACTGCGAGTTTGATATCGCAGAATTTAGACATTTTAAAACGTGGAATTGCAAGATACACACTCAGAATTGTGATATATAAACATAGAATTGGGACAAACTTCACATAAAAAATATTTGAAAATACAGAATTTTGTGAAAAACGTTAGTATTGCAATATATAAACTCGGGATTGCATGAAAAAAAGACATATAATCTCACAATTCAAAATGACAGAATTGCAAGAAAAAATCTTAACTTTGATGTAGTGTTTAAACTGAGGTAAAAACTGTATTGCGATATATATTCTCAAAATTGCGAGAAAAAGTCAGAATGGTGATATTTAAATACAGAATCGCGAGAAAAATCCGAATTGTGAGGTATAAACTGAGGGAAACAATTTAATCGCAATATATAAACTCAAAATAGTATTCAGAATTGTACGATATAAACTCCGATAAAATCTCAAATAAATCGCGATATCTAAACTCAGAATTGCAAGATATAAGCACAATTATAAATTGAGGGAAAATTATTAATTGCGATATATAACCACTAAAACTGCAAGGAAAATATATGGACTCAGAATGGAGAGAAAATTCAATATAAACATGCGACATAATATCTCAGAATTGTAAGAAGTACTGTAAACACAATTCTGATGTTTTTTCCTCGCAATACTAAGTTTATATCATACAACTCTTATTAATATATATATTAATACATGGCAGAAACATGCTTCCGTAGATGCTTCAGTCATAATATGCAGAGCTAAATATATCGCAATAAAAGAAAACTAGCGCAACACGTGCTTCACGGCAAATAAACAAGGCAGATCAAACTGAAGCTGAGATTATTTAAACCAACAAAAACATCATATTTATTCTTACATCATTACACGCTGAAAATCTGAAAAAACAGAAGTGAATGGGTGCCGTCAGAATGAGAGTCTGATAAAAACATCCCAATAATCCACAGCACTCCAGTCCATCAGTGAACATCTGGAGAAGACAAAACCTGAAACACATCCAGCATTAAGATGATTTTAACTCAAACACATAGGCCCCTATCTTGCACCCAGCGCAATTGACTTTGTACACCGACACATGTGTCATTCCTATTTTGCACCTGCGCAAAGCGCGCTTTTCCCTCCACAGAAGCACGTCGCTAAACTAGTGAATGAACTTGCGCTCCCTGGGTGGTTCAGCGCAAAAAAGGAGGCGTGTTCCGGCGCAAACAATCCCTGGTGCTATTTTGCTGTTCCATTAAACAATTGCGCCACTGACCAGAAAAAACCTAGTCTAAAGTCAGTGGCGCGTTGCGCGTTGTTCATTATGCTATTTTAAGGGCGCATGCTTGACCATAATGTATAGCGTGCACAACGCGCATACACTTTGCTCATGTGATCTACACAGATGCAACAGTTATTTTTGCAAATCATAAATTGTTACACTAAAAAAAATATTAACACATGAGATGACGGAAATCATTGTGGTGTGCAACGAAGATGTGAAAAAATAGGCATAAATCTAGCTTACAAATTATTCAGGCTAATTGTAGTAATTAAGGATCAGACCTGTTTGAGGTCATATATGTATATAAGGACATCTGACAAATTGGTTTGTCCGTCAAGAACCAGGAAAAAAAATCGATGAAACAATTGTGGCTATTTCCTCCCACGCCTGTTTAACCGACGCTATTTTGGGTGGGTTTCTCCCATCCCCATACAACACAACTTCTCTGTCTTTCATTGCTCTTACAAGAACATCAGTCTCCTCGGCTGTGAACCGCTCCTGGCGTGCGCCTGGTAAATACGCCATAATAATAGCAATCCATAATGGAACTTGCGCACCTGCTCTTAAAGGGAATGTTGGATGACGCTCTGATTGGTTTATTTCACGTTACGCCCAAACCACACCTATGAATAATGAAGCTACTTCAGACCAACCCATTTTAGATTTGCGCCGGGCGCAAGAGCCATTTATCCCGCCGGGAAAATAGCAACAGCGCCGAGACCCGCCCACAAACTTACTTGCGCTTCGCGCTTTGACACTTGCGTTTCAGATCGTTAAAATAGGGCCCTTAGAGTCTATAATTCAGAATAACACTTCCTCCAGTGAAAAAGTGTTCTGGTCTGAATCAGGAGAGAAATCTGCACAGATCCAGCAGCGTTTAAACAGATCTAAACTAATCTGTGAGAGACAACAGCAGATGCACGTCTTCACTGGAGGAAGTGTTATTATGGATTATAGACTCTATGTGTTTGAGTTAAAATCATCTTAATGCTGGATTTGTTCTAGCTTTTGTCTTCTCCAGATGTTCACTGATGGACTGGAGTGCTGTGGATTATTGGGATGTTCTTATCAGACTCTCATTCTGACGGCACCCATTCACTGCAGAGCATCCATTGATGAGACACTGATGCAGTGCTACATTTCTACAAACCTGATGAAGACACACACTCCTCCTGATCTCTGATGACCTGAGAGTGAGCACATTTCCAACAGATTTTTTTTATTTTTTTGAGTGAACAGGTCTAGCGCTTAAGAGGTTGGGGTGCTCGAAAGGAACAACATTTAAAAGAGGCCAGATGATGATGTTTTATATTCTGCTCTGACATTTCTGATTAGCTAAAGTTCCATTTCGGGGTGAAACAGGAGGCTTTTCAGCCGCAGAATTTGGAGAGCTTCAAAAGTTCAACAAATCACACAGGATTTAGAGAGAGAGAGAGAGAGAGAGAGAGAGAGAGAGAGCTAACAGTTTGGAGAAAAAGAGACTTTGTCAGAAGCATGACTGGGATCTTTGATCTCCTCTCCAAGCCCCGCAGGGTGACTATCGATTGTGCAGCGGAGGAAACATACGGCATGGGCTCCGGCTGTGGGAAGAGGCGACAGATAGAGCGGATCAGGCCGACCCCGACACACACACACACACACCGGGATTCGGGTCTGCAGAGCACGTTCTCTCTGAGAGGACTCCAGAACGCCAGAGTCTGAGAAGAGCTTCACTCGTGATGCCACACCGTCACTAATACTGCGCTCCAAACCCAAGCTCGATCTGTGTAAATCACTCCCAACCCTCACCAAACATCTGAAAACTAACCGCACGATGTGTGATGCTGTTTCCCACAATGCAATGCACTTGACCTGAACCTCCATTTCCAGTCAAAACCAGAATATCTATATTTTGTCTAATAAATCATCATGGCCATGTCCTTTTTCTGCTTATCTCAAGATAAATCAGATGCTTTACTAGAACATGTACAGGTCCACACTGCACAAAAAAATACAAATATTTAAAACAGTGGAGTCCATCATTGTTGTGACGTTTTTATGACACCCCGGCTCTTAATGCATGTTTTTTTCTTCTGGAGCATCAGTGAGTGATCACTTTTACCATTAAAATGAATGTATTATGTTGTTATAAGTTTCTTCAGTGGAACACAAAAGATGATGTGGTTTTGGTTCATAAATTAAAAGTCAGTGTTGAATAACCAATGATTTTACCGTGAACTGTCCCTTTAACTGCAATGTGAGTGAGCATACTGTTTCTGAACTAATGAACAATACTGACTCTGATAAACACAGACTGTGCGGAGCATCAGTGTCTCGAGCGATCGATGCATTATGTTCCTCGTCAGTGGTGTAAAAACCCCGACGTCTGCTGCATCACTGCACATGCTCTGAGATTCCAGCAGAGTTTCTGTCCAAAGCTCCCGAGAGCGCCGAGTGCTGAAGTGTATCTCTCTGGACAGACTCCAGGGCCCGACTGATAAGACGACATCAGCAGAAAGACGACAAGAGCTGCATCTCGCCTTTGAATGTGGAGCAGATGGTTGGCATAATGAGCAGCTTTAGAATAATGACGAAACGGAGGAGCTGAAGGACTGAACCGTGACGGCCTGTGTAGCGCTCCAACACAACAGGACAGTTACAAGAGCTCTGCTGTTGTGTGTGTGTGTGTGTGTGTTCTTACAGCACACACACACACACACACACTCTCACACGTGCATGTGTATTTAAGAAAACGTACTTTTACAAATTAATGTCTGGGGAGCGATGACCATTAGTTTTCATTTTCATTTTCAAGTCAACTCTCATATACAGGTTTCTTGTTCAGCCAATCATCTGAGATGTAAATATCATGTGTAGGGCCCTATGAAATAAGTGTTTTTTTTTTTTTTTTAATTCGTCTTTTTTCCCCATTTTAATTCTTCTAGATTCCATTTTTTTCTGTTTTAATTTTTTTCGACACTTTCAAAATTTTATTAATCAAAATGTCTAATTGATCTGGATTCCATTTTAATTGTTTATTAAATTTTAATAATCAAAAGCATCTCTAATTAATTTATTTTAAATAAATAAAAATATTACTTTCATTTTTTTTCTTTTTTTTCACATTTTTTTCTGAAATTCTGGTAAATATTTTCTTCCAGTAAATGTTCCTTAAAAAATATTTAAATGTTATTACATAGTTATTGTAATTACTATAATAAGTACATAGTATGTACATGAGGAACAGGACTGTAAAATTTTAGTAGTAGTCCTATCATTATATTAAGTAACATATTTCTGTCAAAGTTTCTTGAAGTTAAACCAAACTTTTATTTTGACGGGTTGCTGTGAAGACTTTTAAAATTCTGTTTGTTCATGATATAAAGATAGTTTTTCTCCAAAGAATGGTAAAATGCTTGGCAAACACCTAAAAAAAATCATTAAACTAAAAAAAATTAATAATATAACAAGGACACCCATACAGAATAAGCTAAAAATGTGCCACACTTTCCCAAAAGTGCAGCAGACACTGACAACTGAAAACAAGCTTCCGATGGAAACATATGAGCAGATTTTGAGGTGTGATTCTGATCTCCTGGATGTTTATTTGAGCTTGAAGAACCAACCTGTCACCCAGCAGCTCCACACTGACACGAGGCTTGGATTGAGACGAGAAACAGATTGTGTTTCAACAAAAACACAACACCATTACACCAGCGAACACAAACCATCAGCTGAGAGAAACTGCAAAATCAACCAAAAAAAATATCATAATTGTTTCTTTAAATCATCGTCAAAATGCAGCTATAACACACATTATATCAAAGCATTCATAATAGAGAGATTTGTTCCTATACATAGAATTGGTTAGATTATTTACAAATGCTAAATCCATTTATGATTCCAAATTACATGATAAAAACTGTAGTTAGTATCTCAAACTGTTGATATTAAACATTTTAGGACTAGTTTGTGATGACTTTTAGATTAACTTTTGACTTGTCACATCGATTAAAGCATGTAACATACACATAAAAAGAGAAAGAAAATATATGCCATTTATTGTTATTAACAACATAACTTGCATTATTAAATATTATATTAGGACACTATTTCCCAAACTGGGTTTTCTGAGTTTATTGAAAAGCTAATAATTAATTAAATCATAAAGAGAGAGAGAGAGAGAAGAAGAATTAGGGAGAATCAATAAATCAGAAATAAGTTATTGCTTTCATGTGAATAATGGGTAATCAATAAAAAAGTAACTTGTCTGATTACAAATGCAATCCATTTATAAGAGCTTAATAATTTCATATATAAACGCAGAACTAGCAGCAATTCAGTCTTATGTTTTGACTTCTCCAGCGTTTAACAAGAAAAGGTCTGATTCTCTCTTATCTGATGTGTGTACACAGCCTTTATCAGACATTAAACACATTCATCTGTCCTCAGTCTGTGTCCTCATCCATCAGATCAGAGCCGTGTGTCTCCTTCCTCGTGCCACATGTTCTCCATCTAAACCGCCAGCACATGTGATTTACCAACGCTCAAATGAGATCCGGTGGGAGTCAATCAATTAAGACAGAAGCAGACTGCTCAAGAACAAGCTGAAAAAGGTCAGTGAAATATGACGCGCTCTAGAACCTGTAAGCTATTAATAAACACATGTGACTGGGACAAAATAGTCATACCAAAAAAAATTGTCATAATTTACTCTCCCAAACAACACTTATTGAAGCGCTACACAGTGATGAAGTGTGTCTGTAAAGCACTTTTCACAATACATATTCACAATCATGAAATCTTTATAATATCTTAACGGCATGCCTTATACACACATCTGGTGCATTAGAGCTATATAGTTTATTTTGCAAAAACAAAAAACACACATCCTTACAGTCCTACTTTTTATATAGACTTTATATACATATATATATACATTACATTTTATGATTAAATAAATAAAAATCAGGCAGATGAGATTTGCTGTATATAATAATTTAGTTAAAACTTTTAATGAAATTAAAAAAGTCTATATAGTATATATATCACTATTTATGCAAAGAAATGTGGCTATAATATCATGCATTTTACAACATAATTAAAACAAACTAGGCAGTTTGCTGTATGCAAATAAAGTTTTTCAAATAAAGTTGGCTGTAATATACAGTATATCCAACTTTATATAAGGAGCTGGGCAATAATGTATTTTGCAATGGAATAAAAAAACAATTTGAGATTTGTTATACATAGTACATATGGCTTCAAGTGCGTGTAAAGTGTTGTTAGCAGTCGCCCACCTGCAGTTATTCTAAGATGATCTATTAGCAGGTCTGTGGCAGGACTCAGTGCAGGACAGGTATTAATCAGAGCTTTAAGGAAAGCATTTCACTGTGGCATTTAGGATTCCAGGCCCTGAATAATGAGGATTGTAGAGGTACAATAGTCCAGCGGGTTTCTGATGATCTCTGGCAGGAAGTAGCCAAGCGCTCTGGAAGAGACAGTGATTAATGATGCAGCACAGTGTAGCGGTGTAGAGGAGTTTTAACTGATGCTTGCAGTATTCACTAATGAACTGTGAGTTGGCAGATGAAGTTTTGGGGGAAATGGGTCGTGGGCATGTGTGATGAATACAGCAGAACAGATGGAGGTTTGTTATCGCCTCTTTTCTCGAGAACTGTATCCTTGGAAACTGTGTGGGCTGTGTCACATTCCTACACTGCGCCGCAGTAAACAGTGAGAAGAACAACACGCATCACGCAGCGTTTCACTGGTGCACTAATGTGGCCTTAACTCATCTATATCTATCAACTAAAGGTTTTGAGTAAGTTACAGGCTTTTGCAGGTAATCCATTGTGGTGTTGTTTGTACGAATTGTTTGGAGAAATGCAATACTTCTTTGCAAATAGTAAAGATGAATCAAGAAATGCATTAAAGCGGCTGAGAAAAACTGTTAATAAAGGTGTTGTTACTCATTTATTTTTTGTTACCCAGTCACCAGGCTTTATGAGAAAAAAAATACACAATGTAACATTAGTTTCCATAAAATGTAACAAAGTAATGCAATGAATTACTATTTTAAGGAGCAATGTTACATTAGTTATAAATGTAACGTCTGCAACACTGTCTATACCAAATTTGCAGTACGGTTTACTTGAAAAAAAAACATTAGTGTCAAGCTTTTTAAACTACTTTAAATTGCCACCCTCAAACTTTCACCTTTTAAAACTACTTTAAACCTTAAAATTCCAAGCTATTAATTTACTTCATTCTTAAACATGGTTGAAACTTTAAGCTTTTACAAATTAAAACCTTTAAACTTCAAACTATTAAATCTACGCTAAAAAAAAAAACTTAAAAGCTTTGAACTTTAAGCTCTTATTTTTACTCTCAGTTACTTAAATAAAAACCTTGAGACTTTTTGATTTTAAAACTGCTTCAAAATTAAAACCTCTGCAATTCAACTTAGTACTCAACTTACAGCTTAGTAGTTTTCAAAAAGTACTTTGCATTCTACTTAAAACATCAAGTTTTTTAAACAATTTTAAAGTTAAAAATGTGAAACTTCAAGTTATTCAATCAACTTCTATATTACAGTTTTTCTCAGTCGCTTTGGTACATTTCTCGAATCATACTTGAGATTTGCAAAACAGTAAGTGCATTTCTCAAAACAACTCATACAAATAACAAAACACCATGGATTACCTGCAAAAGCCAGTCTCTTGCTCCAAATCCTTAGTTCATCTCTCAAAAATAAAAAACATCTGTGTCAATGAACATGTCAGTTTCATCAGAATGACAAGTCCTTGTGTCATTGTGTATGGATAAGAAAGTCAAATTGTTTAGTCATGTTGTCAATATAACAGTGTACTCTGGAGGGATGTTCTGATGTAAACTACCGCTACAGGTTTGATGACAATTATTATAAATTGTAGGTTACACCTTAGTGTATGTGGGAGTTTGATTGCAAGAGACCGGACAAGATTCACATTCACGCTTTTACTGTTTGTATTGTAATTTATTGACAGAAAATGTCATTGCAATACAGAAAGGAAAAGACAGCACTGAATGGCACAAAGAAAAAAACTGAAGTAGAAATGTGAACATAGGACAATCTCCTTAGGGAAGGGTGCACGTGCAGTGCTGTATGAATTACACCTTCTCACGTTCCGGTCTGTTGGGCCACAAGTTCATCACAACGAATGTCTTCTCTTGCGATGCAGCATGGAAAGTATCTTTTAGAGGGTCTTATCCAGTGTCTGCAGGCATCTGCTGTGACGTCATCACACGCTGCATCCATAGCAGACAGAAGAGTCAAATGTGGGGGAAATTCACAAAGAGTGGACTGCAGCTGGAGCCAGTGCTTTAAGAACCACTACACACAGACGTATGCAAGACATGGGTTTCAGCTTCGCATTCCTTGTGTCAAGACACTCTTGAACAACAGACAGCGTCAGAAGCGTCTCGCTTCAGAAAGGACTGGACTGCTGCTGAGTGGTGCACAGTTATGTTCTCTGATGAAAGTAAATTTTACATTTCCTCTGGATATCAGGGCCCCAGAGTCTGGAGGAAGAGAGGAGAGGCACACAATCCACGTCGCTTGAGGTCCAGTGTAAAGTTTCCACAGTCAGTGATGGTTTGGGGTGCCATGTCATCTGCTGGTGTTGGGTCACTGTGTTTTCTGAGGTCAAAGGTCAACACAGCCATATACCAGGAAGTTTAAGAGCACTTCATGCTTCCTGCTGCTGACCAACTTTATGGAGATGCAGATTTCATTCTCCAACAGGACTCTGCACCTGCACACAGTGCCAAAGCTACCAGTACCTGGTTTAAGGACCATGTATCCCTGTTTTTACTTGGTCAGCAAACTCCCCTGACTTTAACCTCCTAGACAATCTTTGGGGTATTGTGAAGAGGAAGATGTGATATGCCAGACGCAAGAATGCAGAAGAGCTGAAGGCCACTATCAGAGACACCTGGTCTCTCATAACACCTGAGCAGTGCCACAGACTGATCGACTCCATGCCACGCCGTAATGCTGCAGTCATTCAGACAAAAGAGACACAACTAAGTACTGAGTGCTGAACATGCTCATACTTTACATGTTCATACTGTTCAGATGGCCAAGATTTCTGAAAATCCTTTCTTTGTATTGGTCTTAAGCTGTATTCTAATTTTCTGAGATACTGAATTTGGGCTTTTCCTTAGTTGTCAGTTATAATCATCAAAATTCAAAGAAATAAACATTTATCAAAATATATCAGTCTGTGTGTAATGAATGCATATAATATACAAGTTTCACTTTTTAATTGGAATTAGTGAAATAAATCAACTTTTTGATGATATTCTAATTATATGACCAGCACCTGTATATTTGCCTGTTGATGGTTCATGCGATGCACCTTCATTAAAGAAAATCAAGATTCACCTGGGAGCAATTTACCAATGCAGGACAGATTTAGAAAAAAAGACTAATGGAATATGCTCGACATATTATGACAACATGTTCAACCATTTTGCATGTAAAGACTTATGCCAAATAAACTAATGCGTAAATGTTGTGGGAGGTGACACTATTCAACAGAGACCCAATATAATACATTTTGATCAACATGACGTAAGCAATTGATAATGTACGAGAATTGTACATAATCATTTACATGGATGTACCAAAGCATTTGCAACTTGTTCAAAGAAATTAGAAACTGCTTTTTTTGATGTGCACAAGTGACACAGTGCTGTAAAGATTGCACAGGTAGTTTTGAGAAACATCAAAATTTAAAACTACTTGAAAATTGAAACCTAATTTTAAGCTGCTTCATTCTTAAAACTGCTTCAAACATCAACCCATTACAGTTTCTTTTTATCGTTTACACGCAATTTTGAAAACCGGGTTCTTTTTTTCAAAATATAATCACAATTATCCAAACACCACACTCAATTTGCATAATTCCAATATAGTTTCCAAAATGACACACTTCAGTCAAAACATATACCCATATTTTTGAAAATGCTATTAGTTTTCATTTAACCAAAACAGTCCTCAATGATCAGACACCATTGCAGCCAGTTTCACATTGTTGTGATAAACACATTTGTTAAAAAAGGGATAATTTAGATATAGTATGGAATACTATATTTTATACTATTGGTATAAAATTTCTAATTCAAATGCTCAGGTGTGTTTGATCAGAGTTGGAGCTAAACTCTGCATCCAGGACAAGATTTGAATAACCCTGCTTTACACACTTACACAACCATCCGCCTCTAAGTAATAGTCCACAACACTTTTTCAGGATATACAGGATAGTCTTAGATTTAAGGGTTAACCCAGAATGCATGGAAATGGACTAGTTGTATTAAATTTTTTTATAAACATGACAATGACTGACAGATGAAGTCTGCAAGAATAACTCTAAAGATTTTTTTTAGACTTTACCAAGTTCTGTAATGATCTTGATTTCACACACACAATCAAATCCCTTGCGTTTTCTCTCAACTGTATTCTGACCGCTAACCCAAACCTTGTTTGCATTTACAGGTGAACGGATAGTTCGCATTAATTTGAGATAATATTCCATCAGATTTCATCGTCATCTACAGTAGCACCAGATGTTTTCTTCTCTTGCACTTTTATGGAAATGAGACACTGGCCTTTTGCCTTTTGGAATTGTAAATGTGTTTATTGTGCTTATCAATTAGCTGCGTCTCGAGTGAAGAGAGACAGGTGGGAATACAGCTGCAGACAGACAGAAAATAATACCAGCCATTACTGAGGCTAATATTCAGAGTCTTACCTCACACACACACACACACACACACACACGTCTCTCCTCTACTATAATCCAATACAGTCGAAGTGCACTCAGGCAGAGAGTGCTGCAAAGGCACAGCAAGATAAACCCATTCCATTAAAAAGACATGTTTTCCTGCATGTCGTCTCTGTCAAAACAACTAAAATAGAGAGTTGCAGCGGCCTCACTATTTATTTTCCTCTGCGTAAGATCGATGGGACGCTGGCACTTTTGTGGAGTCTCAGAGTTCAGTTTAAAGACGAGTCGCCTTGGGCATCTGCATTACAATGCAAACGAATGATTTTCCATTACTGCTGTGCTTTTATTTGCACTATGGACGTATAATTAAGCATACAGAAACGTTTAATGGATATCTCAGATCTAAAGACACACAGCACAGTCTCCTCGGTCTTCGCTATCGATGAATGCACAATGTTTTACTTTGAACAAGCAGAAGGTTGTAATGAAGATCTGAATGCATTAATCCTCACACACTTTGAAGTGATTTTGTAAAGCATTATGTGACTACACTCTGATCAGATGAGATGCCTTTACTAAACTAAACTGAATTGAAATTCATAAAACTGTCACGTTTAATTAGAAAAGCAAAGCTCAGGATAAACTATGAATGCTGGCATGACAAAGACTTTCCAAACTAAAGTTTGGAAAAATGTTTTTTAAGCATTTGATAGACAGATGGATGGATGGATGGACAGATAAAATAACTGATAGAATAATGAAAAGATAGAATGACTGACATAAAAGGAAGATAGAAAGAATGATTGATGGATGGATGGAACGATATACAGAATGAACGATAGAAATAAGAAATGATAGACAGAATGACAGAACGATAGATACAATGACAGAGAGAACGATAGAACAATAGATGGATAGATAGATAGACAGACAAACACAGACACAGACAGAATGACTTACATAGCCATATAGATAGATAGATAGATAGATAGATAGACAGACAGACAGACACACACAGACAGACA